>NC_080106.1:310000-610000 GCF_950005125.1 Chionomys nivalis | reverse complement strand
AAAAAAAAAGACCAAAAAAGAGAAAGAAAGAAGGAACAGCTGTGGTGAATCATGGAAATGATTCTTCCAGCCTCTTAACAATTGTGCCCGGCTCCACAGCAGCCTCTAGACAACCGAGAAAATGTTCAGCTTGACTTTAGGGAGCAAAAGTTCACAGATCATTGATTTTCCTTATGTTAATAAACTCTTGTTGCTGCTTCTTGAAGACTTGGAGGAAACAAAGGCTAAAAATACTTCATGTAGTATTCAGAGTCTCCAGTGATTGAGCCAATAGCCCTGGGCTTAAAGCGAAGGTCAGCTGCCCAGTAAGTCGGGACACTGAACAAGCTACTTATTCTCCTGGAGTCTACCTTAATGGGTAATAAAGAAACATTATATAAGTCACCAAGTAGAAGATTAAACCAACTGAGAGCCAGGTGTGGTGTCATGCACCTGCCATCTCAGTCACCAGGAAGGCTAAGAAGGAGGACTTCTTGGGTCCACAAATTCCAAGTCAGCTTTAGCAATATATCAAGATCCCATCTCTAAGAAAGGAGGGATGGTACTGAGCATGCTCAGAAAACTCTGAAATTGTTCTGCTGGGAACTGAGTATCAAAAACTGGGGGCACATGTTTTTGATTAATATGAAAAGAATAAACTCAAATTTTATTTTGGTCATTGTCCAATCTTAGCAGAGACCCACTAGATCATAATAGATCATAAAAATTCAGTGTCTCTTTCAGTTCTCTGTCAATCATAAAGACGAGGGAAGTGACCTTCCCAACTGTGTGTTATTATGGATCTTGACTTAGAGAGGGGAGCTGATGCTGATGATTGAGAAGCTGTTGTTTAATATTTTGTTTCTTGCCTCATTTTAGGAAAGAAAGGGAGATAAATATGCCTTCCCAGTAACATCAGAGGAGTGTCCAGACCCTAAATCCTCAGACAAATTCAAGTTCTAGTCATCTGTGTTTTGAAGGCTTTCTGAGTTCCTATCAGGATATTATGTCCATCTAGGTGATGGACATCATAGGACTTGGATATGTTAGTACACGGGTGAGCTCATATCTTCCAGCCCGGTAATCCTTTAGGTTATTGGTGTCCACCAGTGTGGCACCAGATGTCTTAACAGTCACATTGAGAAGGCTCTGATGTCACTCAGCAGTCAAGCCCACCTCAGTTCCTTCAAGCCCTGACAGCACACTCTGCTATTGCAGTTGTCTCCAAGATCTAAGATCCTGTTTGGGGAACACAGTATGATCTAGTAAGTCACAAAACACACCTTACTTCTCCCAAACACTCTTCATCCAACACATGACATTTTCCAGGATCATGATTGCTCTGTGCCCACCACATCTTTCCTTTTGTGGCCCACATTGAACAATGCCAAGAATACATTATTTTATGTTAGGGCATCCTTGGATTTCTTGTAAAATGAGATCAGTGGAGAAATGGAGTAAATAAGGCTTCTAGTCCTTTGTAATTATTGCAGGTTGATGAATGATTCCTGGAAAAACATATCAGTGACCACCTCCATACTTTAAGAAACTTCAGTTTTATTAAAAAGAAAAAAAAACAAAGTCAATAGATTTTAAAATACTTGAATTTGAATATCAATTCTCAGAACTGACTTCCATTTCTTGAAAACGCTTCCAAGCTGGTGTTGAATGCCAGTGTGGATGAGTTCACATGAAGCTGTCATGAGTTCACAGTGAACAGCGTCTGCTTATCACCCACCCACAGATAACATAGGAGCACTGAAAGCCACAGCATCCCTTCCATTTTCACAGATTCCCACAATTCACGAGGGATGCAATTGTTTTACTGTCTGGAGATAAAGATGTGCTGGGGGACTTTCAGTTGCTAGGGCCAGTCTATTCCTTGGAGGCAAGAGGCTGTGACCTGGGGTGATCGACAATGCATTCACAGCCTTCTCAGCTGTGAGAAGTTCATCACCATGGGTGTGATCTGACAGCAGCTTATTCTGGAATCTGTCTTTGTCGATATGTGGCCTTTCTTGGCTGATTACTTAGTGATACCTGGATTTCTTTTTTTCATTATTGGTAAATAATCTATTATTTTATAGGGAAGTTAAAATTTGAGTGAGATGGTATGTAACTGTAGATCCTTTTTACTGTTGGAAGTGGTGTGGGAGGTCCTTCTGTCTATGTGTTGCTTTTATTGGTTAATGAATAAAGATACTGCCTTGGCCTGTTGATAGGGCAGAACTTAGGCGGGGAAAACTAGACTGAATGCTGGGAGAAGGAAGGCAGAGAGAGAGAGAGAGAGAGAGAGAGAGAGAGATGCCATGGAGCTGCCAGAGTCAGACATCCCAAAACTTTAGCCATTAAGCCACTGCCACGTGGCGATACACAGATTAATGGAGATGGGTTAAATTAATATGTAAGAGTTAGCCAATAAGAAGCTAGAGCTAATGGGCCAAGAGGTGATTTAAATAATATGCTTTCTGTGTGATTAATTTGGGTCTAAGCTAGCAGGGCAGCCGGGAAACAAGTGGTCTCCTCTTACTACATTGGAAGTCCTCTACGAAGAATGAATTTGATATCATAGATATAAAACTGTTCAGATTGAAATGAGGACTTCCCAGGCTGAGGATATGCTTCAGTTGGTAGACTACTTGCCCAGCATGTATCCAAACCCTGGGCTCCATCCCCAGAACAATGTAGAGCAGGTGTGGTGGTCCAAATCTATAATCCTAGCATTTGGGAAGTGAGGGCAAGAGGCTCAGAAACTCAAGCTCATACTCCCCTACACTGACTACCGGTGACCAGCCTGGGCTACTTGAGACCATATCTCAAAACAGAACAAAACAAAGCAAAACAGGCAAACCAGCTTAAATTACTTGGTGAGTTCCAGGACAGCAAAAGATAGGGTGGGTGACTCCTGAGAAATGACACCCAAGGTTGTCCTCTAGTCTACATATATACACACATATGAACACACGCGCGTGCGCGCGCACACACACACACACACACACACAGAATTTCTCAACTGTCATGGTTTTTTTGGCTGGATGGTGTTGAATCCCCTGAGGCTGGAGTTAGAGGCAGTTGTGAGCTACTTTACATGGGTGCTAGAAACTCAACTCAGGTCCTCTCAATGGTAGTACTTGTTCTTGAATGCTGAGCCATCATCTCCCAGCCCTGAAACCTAGTCTTCTTTATTAATAACTTACTTCAGGGGGCTGGGCAGGTAGCGCTCGTCCAACATGCATAAAGCTCTGGGTTGGATTAGAGCACCAATTAATTAAGTGTAGTGGCACCTGCCTGTAATCCTAGCACTGGGGAGGCAGAAGCAGGGAGATCAGAGGGAGGAGAAAATTGGAATACCCCTGGACTCATGTGCACTGCTATTTTTGATATTAAAATGTATTATTAAACATAATAATTTGATTTCCCCAAAATATAATTAGAAGTATATAGAACAATTCACTCACCTTCTACACAATGCCCCCTGAAATACTACCATAAAAATTTAAAAGTTAAGGGGTTGACAAATGAGAAATAAATATCTAAGCTAATAGATGATTTGAAACAGAGGCCAAACATCTTAACTTCTAATTCATTATCTAACACAAGTAACCCACATAATCTTTTAAAGGAAAATTAATGCCTTCTTTATTTTTTAATATGATCAGTAATTCTGGACATAACAGCTACACTAAAATCCTAAGAAGAACTATTAAAACTTTTTCTGAACCAGTGGGGGAAAGGAGAAGTTCTAAGTCATCCTTGCCTACAAAGTAAGTTCAAGACCAACCTGGGTTTCTTGTTCCACAAAGAACAAGCAGAAGGATTAGATAACGATTTTGTTATACCAAACTTGTTAAATGAATGACTCTTCAATTTCGATCTAAATTTTCTTTTCTTGAATGCTGCAGGCAGTTGCTCCTCGGGCTGTGCCTGAATTCTGCGCTCAGCTTGTAAATGTGACTTTGCCAGGATGCTTCCCCAGTCTCAGGGTCCTGCTGGGGCCGCTCTTCGGAGCAGTAGCTGCTCCAGTGTGGTGAACCCCAGTCTCCCAGTAGCACCAGGATCCCCAAGATTGCAAGAGCTAGGTCTCTGGAAGCTGGAGCTCAAGAACGTCACAGGAACTCTCAGCCTTTCTCCTTTCTGTTTCCCCAGCAGCCTGCAGACAGACTTCAGACGCTCTGAACTGTTTCTCCTCTTCCTAATACTGTGACCCTATCTGCATGTTTCCTTTCAGAAAGGGACTACCAGGGCATAAAGCATCCAAAATCCCACCCCACGGACGGTAACAGGGACGACATAGAGAGGGGAGTGCTGCTGGCTCCGTTTCAAGTCTTTCAAAAGTGGACTGGGATTCCTGTGCAGGGGCCTCAGCAGCCTGAATTTGCCCCTCCCCCTGCCCCAAGTAAAGGGGATTTTTACAAGTCATGCTCAGCCTTAGATAAAGAGTGTCTGTGGTACCTTCAGTGTCTTCCTTAACACACACACACACACACACACACCTCGGATGGGGGTGGTGGTGGTGGAGGGAGGGTAAGCTCTAAACACAGTCTCAACAGTTTGATTTGATTCCATGATCTTTATTAAGCAGTAAAATCTACACCAACCTTGCAGTTTTTGTGCTTCTAAAAAATGTAAATGCCAGGTTTTTTTTGGGGGGGGGGTCTTTAAAAATTATTAAGTCGAAAGAAAGATAGCAATTGCCTGTGTTTGCTTGGGTGGTGAGACGTGGACGGATTAGCATTACTCTTGAGAGCTGCTACTGGTTAGCTGGAGGGAAAAAGGATATCAATTATACATAATCTAAGAAGCCTCGGCATGGTAATCAGGCCCAGTAGGGGCTTTGGGGCAGCTTCCTTATTCTCTTGTAAACACAAGAGCCCAGATAGACTTGTCAGTCAGGGGTAGCAGCAGCAATTCTTCCTTTTAACACCTTCACATTCTATTGCCTCAATATGCAAACAAGGCTGTTTAGCTGAGGGGAGAGCCGTGCTAATGAGCTCCCGCGCTAACCCTGAAGTGAAAAGGCTCTGTTCGCAGCTGCTCGCAGACAGCTCCTCTGGGCATGCTCAGGTACGGAAAATAATGCCTTTCAAACAGAGGGACGCCAATCAGGATTTGGTGCACACTCCCCTTTCTCTATGTGCTAATGCAATGACCTCATAACTCGAGAACTTCCAACGTGCCGCTCTGGGGCTTTCTCACTAAATGATGTATTTGGGCTGCGGATGGAGGGAGAGAACGTGAGGAACAGGTAGAAGCCAGGGATGTTCAAGCTTCGTCTGTCCTGGTAGACTGCCTCAAAGTCAGTCCCACTTTCCACCGTCAAGATGAACTGGGTTGTTTCGTGGTGCTTTTTTCCCCCTCTAAATTCAGCCTTTTTCTTCCTGGGGTCACCTTAATGACCTCAGTGGACAACACTGTGAGGACAGCTTCTCAAGCCTGAGGGTGTGTGCCCCAACCTCTGTGCTTTGGGACTTGTCTTGGGCCCCAGGCTCCCAGTATCACTTCAAGGTGGCAGTTCTCTAATTGGCTGAGCAAAGACACGCAGGACCAAGGGAGGGGGCTTTCAGATCCGGGGCCTCTCAGATCCACTGACAGTTTCAAATCAAGATACAATCCGCGATGGCTTCTCAATAGCCCATTATTCTCATGAATAAAGAAATCTGCACAGAAATATTCTCCCAATCCCACTGGGTTAATTTACCATCTACAGACATTCCCAGCTTTGCTGGCTAAATAGCAGAGATATGGTATCACATTTGATTATAGTACAATCCCCTTTCTTTACATTAACACAGTTTCTGGAAAAGTCTATCCCCACACCCGACACTGCAGACAGACTGTCCACTGTGCCGGTTAAATGATATTAAGTGCTATCATTCACACCCTCAGCTCCTGGCCAGTGTTTTAACTCTCTTGCATAGCTGCCAGACCAGCCCCTGTCCCTCAGCTACCCAATTGGCTGCCTGGTTCCTAGACGGGTCCTCCCGGTGACAGAACAGGCAGGTGCTCCCCAGTTACCAAGAACAGTCTGTGCTGCAGGATTCCAACGCGTAAATTATTTATCACGTTAGCTTTGCAGCACATCACAACCTATTTGAGACAGGTGGAGTGAACTCCCTTCTGCCACCTGGAAGCTCATTAAATGGCCATCATCACTGGTCAGGTTTAATTGCTTTATGTTGGATGGTGCTTGGGCATGCTTCAAGTCTCCAGTGGAGCAGCTGACCCCAATTCTCAGGGTGATTTGCTTCACCCCTAACTGAGAAAAATGAGAGCTGTCTGAGTTTGCTCCTGTGACTCCATATCTGCTTGAAAATGTGCAGACTGGCAAGTAGCTGCTGCCGGAAAAGCCATAAGATGAGAAAACCTTAAGATGAATGAAACTTTGAGTCAGATCTTACTTTGTTAATTGCCTGAGTTGTTTTGAAGGAGTCCCACTTAAAAAACACTTTGTAAACATTTGTAATCTCAGCTCTGTTTAAAATATAACATTAATGGTTGCATTCTGTTGCAGTTGCAAACCCAAGTTTTGTCTCTCACTGTTTATACATATAACTAGTGTTTTAAAGCCACAATATTTATTCCGAGTAAAACACAAATGTTAAACAAGGTGAATTAAAGACATAACCCTGATCTGTCTACCACTACCTCATGCATGTTGAGATTGCCAACACACCCAGCTTTATCCATTGCAAATCTGGACTTCTTGAGGCTTGCACTCTTATAAAGTTCCTGTTGGCCTCTCTGCATACTTCAGCCATACACTCCCAGGCACATACTTTCTGCAAATTAGCCCTGATGTAACTAAGCAGAGACTAGTATTCCAGGACAGGCTCCAAAGCCACAGAGAAACCCTGTCTTGAAAAACCAAAAAAAAAAAAAAAAAAAAAAAATCCTAAATACAACAAGAACAGGTAGATCCCAAGAAGCTGCTGTAAATCATTGTTTAAAAAAACAAAACAAAAAGAGATTTCCATTTGCAATCAAGTTGCTATTTGCTCTTATCCTGGATTTTTTTTTTTTTTTTTTTTTTTTTTGGCTCAGACAACATTCTGTAGAATGAGGAAGCTCTCACAGCCCAATAATTAATTAAGATGATAAGTAAAGACGAGCAGAGACCAAAATCTTGCTGCAAAGAGAGGGAGGAAGGGAGGGGGGATGGTTTCCTGGTGTTTGAAAGTCTCTCCAGAGACTTTCCTCTGGAGAGCATGCATGGTGTGGGAATGACTGTCTTTGGGCTGGAGTGATAGCTTAGGTAATAAGAACTGAGGCAATCCTCTTGCCTCAGTCTCATACATGCTGGAATTATAGGTACGAGCTATTTTGTTCAGGTCCTTTATTGTCCTAACTTTTCAGTACTCTGAACCAGGGACCCACATTCATCCTGTACCAGCCCTCACCAATCATTTTATTTAGCCAGAAGGAGTTGTAATCAGCATTTGGCCAATGCCGTTTGTAGTGCACACTTTTTTTTCCTGTGAAAATTTCGATGACTTGGGTGTGTGCATATGTACAAGCACATTAGTGTATATGTATATTATGTGGGTACATGTGGAAGCTAGAGGCTGACAACGAGGTGTCTTTCTTTATGACTTTCTGCCTTAATTTTGAAAGTTTCTCACTGAATGCCTGGCCAGCAAACTCCAGGGATCCTCCTGCCTCTGTTGCCCCTGTTTCAGGATCACAAGCACATAGCTCCAAATTCACAGGTTGCTCATAAACTTTACTACCTGAACCATCTCGTGGCCTAAGATTAATTCCCAGCAGGCAGAAGTATTATTTTAAGATGTCTAATGACGCTGGGCATTGGTGGCACATGTCTTTAATCCCAGTACTCGGGAGGCAGAGGCAGGCAGATCTCTGTGAGTTCGATGAAGGACAGGCTCTAAAGCTGTAGAGAAACCCTGTCTCAGGAAGAAAAAAAAGATGTCTAATGACTTACGTTCCATGTTCCATGAGGTTTAAACTAACCTTTCTCCATGCACCGTATTTACCATGAAGGATGAGCCATGAGCTAGGGATTAGATAGAGAGATGGAACGGGGCGGGAGGGAGGAAGCTCTAAGAAGCCCCATTACTTCAAAGAGTGCTGGTCCATGGGGATAGTAAATTGGGAAAGGGAAGTATCTTTAGAAATACTTGCACAGGTGAAAGAGTTCTGGGGTGGCATTGAGAAGGTGGAGGGTAACCTAGGAGTGCTGCTGGTTTGAGTTGAACCTAGTAAACTAGCTTGCAGCTCATGTGTGGGAGTCACAGGTACTATTGGCTTCCCTTGGCACCCACACAATGCACAAAGAATTCAGAGGACTGTATATGACCATGAAGGGTGTTGGGCTTCCGAGGGGTCATCATATGAGTGGAAACTGGAGTACATGAAGTGTGTGATTGGCACAGAATTGAGGCTGAGGACTGGGATGTGTACTATACTCACAGTGTCAGGTTGCAAGGGCTGAGGGTACTGGGTCATGTCAATACACACAATATTAAGTTTGGTATTCAAAAAAACAGGAGACCACCATGAATCCAATGGACAGGTATAGCCTATTCAACATCCGTTCTCTACCACCCTGAGACCTTTATGAGGACAGAATGGCACAAATGTGTGACTTTTCCCAGGGTGTCCATTTCTATTTACACCAGATAAGGAGGCAGCAACAAACTAAAGAATTTCACCCATGTCTAATGGGGCAAACCTGTGTATTTATTGGGCTAATGGTCAGAGCATGGGTGAGCAATCACTTACAGGGGAGCAGGGGTTACTCAAAGGCAGCTACATCATTAGAATGTCTATCCCATTGTGAGTAACTAACAACTCATGAAAACTACATCCCTGAAGTTCTCTGCACAAGTCGCAGACAGCTCCATGCAGAGATCTCCTTCCCAGTAACTGCCACTGGTTATGTAACCCTGGGGGGAAGAGCCTGGGAGAGCTTGTAAGTTCATGATCTTCAGGATCCTCCCTTCTCCCTCTCAAGGGACAGTTCCAATCTGGAGAATATTGAAAACAAAACTGAACATGAGGTAACTTGGAAGCGGTAGCACACTTCTTTAATTCCAGTACTTGGGAGGCAGAGGCAGGCGAATCTCTGTGAGTTTGAGGCCAGTTTGGTCTAGAGAGCAATTTCCAGGATAGCCTGGGCTATTACACAGAGAAAGCCCATCTCAAAAAAAAAAAAATGACCATGAGAAAAAGATGTTGTCCTGGAAGGCTGTTCTGCATACTGACTCCATCGGACGTAGGTGGTTTATCTAAATCCTTCCTATCTGTTGCTCCTACCCCCTTCTTCAGCATAGAGGCTGGTGGCAAGAGTAGATTTGTTGTTGTAGAATATGAATATATCAACAAGCCATGTTTTTCTTTCTCCTTTTTTTGTGTGTGGGAATGTATACATGTATGTACACACATGTGTTCTGGAGGGTATGTATGGAGGTCAGGTATGTAATGTGAGGAGGTTGTCCTTAATCACTCTATCCCATTTATTTTTTTGAGATGAAGTATCTCAGTGATTCTGAGACTTCCTGTTTTAGATAGTGTGGCTTTCCCCATTCAGAGAGATCTACCTGTCTCTGACTCCCAGCACTGGGTTTCAGGCACACAAACTACCACACTTGGCTTTTTATGTGGCACTGAAGATTCAGTCTCAGGTCCTCCTGCTTGTGAGAGGCACAGGCACTTTACCATGGAGCTGTCTTCCCAGACTCCTAAAACCTAAAACTTTCTGAGCAAAGACTTTGTTTTGGGTCATGCTAAAATGGTGATCTCTGGTTTCTCCAAGGCACATCCATTAAGTCACTTGCAATAGATCTCCGTGTCCTATCTCCCCGTCCCTCTCTTATTTTTTCCTTTCCTCTTTCTTCTGACGATGCTACAAATTCTGGGAATCACTTTGGATATAAGGAGCAATCCCATAATCTCCATTTGGTCCTCATTTTCAAAAGGAAATTGGCTTCATTGTATTTGTACACAGGTGTGCCCTGGGGGAAGGGTGCATGTAGGAATGGTTTGGCTTCTTCTAATGACACCTCCAACTTTCCAGCAGTGTTTCTCCCTGGGGCAGCATGTATATGACATTACACCAAATCACCGGATCTTAAACTTGGCTTCATGTTAGAGTCATCTGGGGAACCCTTAACGTACAGATGTTTGGGCCTTGTTTCACTGCAATTAAGTCAGCATGTGGGGCTGGGAGTAGACACAGCTTCCCTGGGGATTGCTGTATGTGACCATGCATGACTTTCCACACTTACTTGGCCTTTTTACTTACATTGCCAACATAGCTTCTTCATGACATTTGGAGTCAGGACGACAGAGAAACATAATAACCACAGGGATAAGTTACAGGTTGGGACTCCCCATTCATACCCCAGAGGATTACAGGTAAGGGCCTGGAGTTTTTTCAGTTTCTTTTGAGGATGACTGTGTGTTACTGAGACATTTCTCCCATATTGAATCAGAGACGAATGGATCTCTATCCTCATTAGGAGAAAATAACCAAAGGAACCTCTAAATGAAGGATCTGGATGTGGGGGTGAGGGTGGCCCAAGGGACACCAGAAGAGATTGTTTGTCACAGGAAAAGGGATGGAGCCATTCAGAAAGGTCTACAAGGATAAGGACATGATGTCCTAGCTTTCTATAGTCCAGACATGAATGGTTGCCCCCTGCCCCCCAGGATTGCTTCACTTCACAGGTATAGAAGCAGGGGGAAAAGAAAGTTGGATCAAGAGACAGGGCTATAACTCACTCAGTAAAGTGTCTGATGCCCAAGCATGAAGCAATCATATAAAAGGGTAACCAGGTCCTATATAAAATCCAGGCATAGCTGGATTAAAGCCCCAGCATGGCGAAAGTGGAGAAATGTGTATCCCTGCTGTTCACTGATAGCCAGAGTGGCCAATTGATGAACTCCAGACTTAGTGAGAGACCCTGTCAAAGTGGGAGACAGGCAACAAATGATTCAAGAAGATACTTGAAGTCTAACCCTAGCCTCCATGCATGCCGAGTGCACACCCTTACACAAACAGCTAGCGTACTATACATACTACACACACAAACACAAGCACACACACACAGGGAGGGTGGAGGTTGAGGTCAATGGTTGAAACATTCCTGGAGTTGTCTATTGCCATGCAAATACTGCATAACGAGTCCCCAAGATCCACAATCACACATCTTTGTTTTTGCACTTCTGTCACTGTGGTAGCGTCTGTGCCTTGTGAGTTGTTTATATGTCTAGGGTTGATGGCTGCAGCTGGCATTGCCCATCCTTGTCAAATGGTAGAATCAAAATGAGAGTGAGGACCAGCCATATGCACTGTGCAGGTGTGGGGAAGGTGAGGTATGTCACTGCTGTTTTGCAGGCTACAGCAGGAGTTCATTTCTCCCATATTGAGTAAACACTTGGTACAGATGACACAAAATCCATGGAAAATCACTTAGATCTTTTTTTCTTTTAAAATGCTCGATATGACTTTCTCACTAACAAGTAAAAAAGTGGTCACTGAGCAACTAAGCCGAGAAATGCTCACTTTTCACGTCTCTTCTATGGGTAACCCACGTTCACACTACATATTTGACTGATCTCCTTCAGAATCCGTCAAGCATTTTCAAGCTACAAAATGTGCAATTTGAATTCTGCTTGTCTGAAACCATTCCTGGTGTTAAGTTTCCTTCAGGATACTCCTCTTTGGAGAATGAGCTACAGCATGCTGAAGGACGTGGTGCTTCTTGCCAAGATAAATGTCCCAAGTCAGTTTTCTGTCCATTCAAGCTAAATTGTTAATTAACTCAAGGTATCACAGACATGATCTTGAGAGCTTCTGGCAGAAGACTCTTATTAAAGTAGTAGTCATTGGTTAGATTTATGGGGTCAGAGTAACAGGCTGGAGCTACTTTAATGTGCCATGAGATCTAATATTGAAGAATTTGGGAGGAGTTGAGCCATGGGCAGAATTGCCAATACCTCTTTTATCAGAAATTTCAAAAGTTTACCATCTCCTCTTTTATTTGTGTGTGTGTGTATGTGCGCTCAGGTACATATATATGTACATAAGTGTAGAGATCAGAGGTCAACCAGGTGCTGCCCTTAGGAGCCATCACCAGGTTTGACATAGGGTTTCTCATGAGTTTTAAAAACATCAAGAGTGGCCTTGCTGACCAGCAAGCACTGGGGTTTCTCCCTCTCCAGTGCAGGGGTTACAAGTGTGTACCGCTATGCATGGGTCTTTTGTGGAGGCTCTGGGAATGACCTTTAATCTTCATACTGTAAAGCAAGTACTTTTCTGACTGAGACAGTTCCTCTATCTCATCAGAAAATTCACTCTTCATCACCTGTATGCCCATTAAATTTCTCACTATATTCTTTCAGAAGCCCTATTGTATCATCCAAATAAACTATACTGCTTTGCAGTGTAGGCATGGTTGCTCTTCTCTGGCACAGAGATTGGGCATTTCCCCATCAATAGAGTTTTGGCTACAGGAGTCTAATTAGTGTCAGTAAGTACGTGTGCTGGAGTTGATGGGGTGCTTGTGTCCTAGGAAGTGAGTTGATCCCTCGAGGGATTTCTCTAGTTGGGTTTCTACTGAAATATTTGTACTATAAGCTCCTGGACTACTTGGGGATGAGATGCTCAGGGTTTCTGAAACAAATACTAAACCTTCTCTATAGTCCATGTGTTGAACTTCTTGATTTCGTTTGATTCTGAATTTTTGAGGTAGGGTCTCAAATAGCTCAGAGCCTGCACTCACTACATAGTTGAGGATGACCTTGAACTTCTGCTCCTTCTTCTTCCATCTCCTAAGTGTTGGGATTAGAGGACATTCTCCCCCGCCCCCCCCCCCCCCCGGACCTCTGCCTTGCTGACATGGAACCTGGGAATTCCTGCTTGTGTTTCTCACCTTCCCAAGCCTCAGTTTATGTTTCAGAAGAGTATATCCAATAGAGCAGTGATCAATGGTTATCTCTGAGGTTCTGAGGTTCTGTCCCCCAAGTGCATGCCATTTGTGAGACTCTGGCCTTGAGGTGTGTGGCTTGCTATGGGATGTCCCTCAGCAAAACTCAAGGTTGCTCGCTCTGCTTCCCTGGGCCCTAGAAGTCTTTATGTGAACAGCACTGCCTGTGTCTGGATAGAAACATGAAATGGCAGGTATCTTACTTTGTTTTATCTTCATCCTGTTTTGCAAAGGAAGGGGAAAAGATTCTCCTTGTGTACTATCAAAGATATATATGTATTGCTTGGCATAGTTAAAGCAAGAAAAGAAGAATCACCTCTTTCCATAGCTTGTAGACGGGCCTTTAAAAGAGAATAAATGTCCATGCCTTTAAAGACATGGGAAAACACAGCCACCCTGGCAGTTGTTTCAATTCTTAGACATCATTGTGCTAATCTGCCTCCAGCAGTGGCCTAAACCTTCTTGGAACCCCGAGTAATCACCACGGGAAGCCCCAGGAGATAGGCCCCAGCTAGCTCCATATGCTGCTGCCTGGATCTGCTTCTTTCAAGTCTTCAATCAGAGGCTGCCGGGTTTGCAACATGAAACTAAATGATACTCTCCCAGGTATTCAAACCTGCAAAGGAGTAGAAACAAACAAAAGCTACTAGATTTTGAGGCAAATGTGCTATCTTAAAGCAAAACTGGAGCCCACTGGGGGTATTTCCGACATGGCCTTCATGAACAATATAGAAAAGGCCAAATACTTTCAGATGCGTATGGCTATTCTCTGAACTTTATTAAAGGGGTATGCCAAAATAAGATGCAAAGGAGACTTCCTGGCAGCTATACATGATCCCATAGCTGGGGCAGAAGTTCCTTAGTTCCTTAACTTATAAATATTGTCAGAAGCCAATGAATCCAAGATTAAATGCCCAGAGGGAGATCTTGTCTTCTTGCTGCATGGTTAGGAAGGACACAATGTCGAAAAACTGGTGCTGAGGTTAGCAATCACCTTAAATTAATATCTCTCCACTTCATGGTCTCCCCAAATCATCTTATTATTCAGGCTTGGGGCAGGGAGGCCATAGTCACTATTTAATACAATCTTATATCAGCACAGCATTACAATGTGTTAATCAAGAAGTACCTAGCTTTGTGGCTAAGTGATGACTCAGTGCAAAGTGCTTGCTGTGCAAGCATGAGAACCTCAGTTTAGCTCACCAGCACTTACCAAAAAGCCAAGGGCAGCATTGTGCTCCTAATTCTAGCACTGGAAGGAAAAGACAAGATGATCTTTGACACTCACTGGCCTGTCAGTCTAGCCTCATAGACAAGCTCCAGGTTCATTGAGGGACCCTGTCTCTAAGAATATTGTGGAAAAGCAATAGAAGAATGCTACTGACACTGATCTCTGCCCTCTACACACATGCACATGTACACACATATACATACATCACACATAAAACACACACACAGAGCAAGAGTGAGAGCGAGAGCAAGGAGAGAGAGAGAGAGAGAGAGAGAGAGAGAGAGAGAGAGAGAGAGAGAGAGAGAGAGAGAGAATTGCTTTGCTGGAGATAAACTCTGTGCAACATTGATGTATTAGTTATTCATTTAGATGGGTCTTGCAGAGAATATGTAAGTGAATGAAATGTAGTTCCTACCTTCAGGAAGCTTCTAGTTTAAGGAAGGGAAGCAAAGTGCATGTAAAAAGACATCTGAACTAAGGCTGGTAGACACAGGGTCCTTTGCTACTGGTTGATCAGCTCAGACCAGAAGCAGGTCTCAAGGAAATCACAGCCCATCACAGCCCCTCAGAGCTCCAGCTCTACCATGTTCCATTATTGGGATCACCAACAACCTAGAGCAAGTGTTTATCATAAATATCACATTCCTGTTTGTAGCAAAGCTGCGAACCTTTTCACTAGCAAAGTGTTTCTGAGTTCCAAAAGAAATCCCTCTGGGTATGAGTGTGGCAAGGACTCTCGTTCGATAACGCTACTTGGAGGAAATGTCCACATCTGGCAAAAGATTCCCTCTGGGTAAAGTTTCCATGTGTTCTGCTTGTTCTTTCATTCTTATTTCCTTTTCTGTCTCACCTCTCCCTCATTTCCTCTGACCCTTTGGCTCATTTTCGTCGCTTTCCCAGTTTAATTGGGAATCCCTGCAACAGAAGGTCACGGGAGGTTGGAAGAGAGAGGAGGCAGACTCCTATTACAGAAGCAATTTGCCCATATGTGGAAATTTATGTCGAACAAATACACGGCCCTTTTCCAAATGAACTACAATTAGAGCTCAATGGTATTATTTGACTGGGCTAGCTCCATGTAGTAATTCCTGAGATGTGGTTTGGAGTGTTTACGTTATAATTGCTACATCATAAAATCAGTCTCTTCACTCTGGGCCTGTAAGATCTTTGCTAAGGACTATGTTCTGCCTTGGTGAGAATCCCACTTAGTTTTTCTAAGAAGTAAAGTTGCCCAGGACTCTCCCACTCTCCTATTCTTCTGGATGCTGAATTGGTTATCACAAAAACATCTGAGTAAGAGATGGAGTGAGGCTTCTGAGAGAATAGGAGAGGCTGAAGGGAATGGCTGAGGACAAGACTGGATGGTAAGGGCATGTGGTTGTGGTTGTGCTACTTTGATTTTAGAACTTTGAAAACATCATGGTGGAACAGGAAGGAGTATGGGTGATGCACACTTACCCAAGGAAGGGAAAATCATTCTTGGGCTACTTTTTTAATAGGCCACTATATAAGTTGGATTCAATGTTACAACTTAGACATCTAGTTATGACATAACTAGGAGTGTGACTGAACTTTACTGTTAACTTGACATGATCTAGAATCATCAAGAAGACATTTTTTAGTATGTCACTGAAAAATTAAGTCATGATATTTGTATCAAAATGGAGATTATTGTGTTCAGCAAAACAATTCAACCTCAAAAAAGTTACTATACTTTTTTATCATATGCAGAACTAAAATTAAATTATAAGTATATATACATGTGCTTTTATGTATATACATGTATTTATATGTGCACATACGTATTTATATATTGTTGTATGTCACAAAACTAGAAAGGAAACAATGAAAGGGGAGGAAGAGTTCTTTAGGGAGATAGGAAGTAGAACAATGGAATAAATGGAACATATTTAATAAGAATGCCGAAGTGGGTTGGGGACGTAGCTCAATTGATATCTTCCATGCATGAGGGCCTGGGTTTGAGTCCCAGCACACACACATACACACACATGCACATGCACACACACACACACACAAAAGAGAGAGAGAGAGAGACAGAGACAGAGAGAGAGAGAGAGAAGGGAGAGAGAGAATCAGAGACTAACTGGGGAAGAAGAGGGACCAGCTGAACTGCAGAGGGTGGGGGCCCAGGGAGCGCAGTGGGGAAGGGAACAATGATTATAAAATACAGTGACAAATATGAGTGCTTTGTAAGAAGATGCCGTGGTGAGAGGCAATATTTTGCATGCTAGCCTAAAAACTGATCAAAAATACTAAAGATATATGCAAATAAAGAAAGATGGGTGGATGGAGGAATCTAGATGAACTTTGATTTTTAAAGCCCTTGTTTGTGGATTCCTCATGCAGCATCACCATAGTCCATTATCTGCTAGGGAAAATTAGAACATCTACATTTTTATATTAGAAAGAGCTCAGTAACCAATACTACCCCATGGAGTGGAGAAATCTTACTGCCTCTGAAGGTTTCCCTGGAGCACATTTAAAGAAGACACTACTTGGCCCTGAGCGAGGATGGACAAAACGCCAGTAATTCTCACTGATGTGTGAACCTTGAGGATGACGGTGAGGCACAGGGCTTGTGAGTGTACATCTCTCACCCAGCAGGTTTCTGAAAGGCCCTCTCAGTGCAGTTGATCATTTCAGCTCATGCTGGTAAATGTTGACAATCGACAAAGTGCTAGGGTTTTCTGATGAAGTTCCTGTGTTCTGGGGGGACTGAACTGTGACATTACAGAAGTGCCGTTCATGTCTCAACAAGATCAAACCCTTGACACGTTTCCCAGAATGCTTTGCAAGTGCCACCTTTTAAAAAATAAAAATAAAATTGAGGCCGGGTGGTAGTGGCGCACGCTTTTAATCTCAGCACTCGGGAGGCAGAGGCAGGTGGATCTCTGTGAGTTCGAGTCCAGTCTGTTCTACAAGAGCTAGTTCCAGGACAGGCTCCAAAGCTACAGAGAAACCCTGTCTTTAAAAAACAAAAATAAATAATAAATAAAAATAAAATTGATAAGCACTACCTAAATTTTCTGGATTTGATTCAGTTTCTTGCAGCTTTCATGCATAGAATAATAGAACTGCGTTACTTTTAAGCACATACCAAAATGCTGACTTGGAAGTAATTATATTTTTATAAGATGATATAAAGAATTTGGGGTTTTATTTATCTTTTCTTGATGGTGTAAGAGAACAGTGCCAAAGACAGAAGGCGCACACAGTTTGTTCTCACCAAAGCAACGTGAACTTTGATAAACCGTTGGTTTTCTATTCCTACAGAATAGAATTGGCCTCAGGTAAAGAAAAGCTTCTTTCTACTTAGATTAATGTGATACACTACAGCAGTTGTGGTTGCCTGCATAAGACTTGCATGAGACCAAGCCAACCAATGCACAAAAAGATCAATGAAACAGATTAGAGATGCAGAGCCAGTCATGCATGCTATCAAATAATTAGCAAGGGCCCTGTCATCAGCCAACAATCTGGACACACACATGATAATAATAATGGTGATCTAGACGAGTCCTTTGCTCCCTTCACAGCTACTCATAATGGACCGAGCAATGAATACAAAGCCACAGAACTCATAGAAACTCAAACAGGGGGACAATCTAGGTTATAGAAATGACAATATTTTAGTTGCAACCCTCAAGGCATGGTCCACATCAAGCTGGCTTCATTGGAAAACTTCTGCTGTGAGTTGCCACTGTGAAAAGAATGAGATGGAAAGTCAAGAATATGGAGATCATGTTTGCAAAAGATACAGCTTGTCACTAACCCTTGAAACTTTGTAACAGGAAAATTAACGAAAGATGGCAATGAGCCAGGTGTAATGTTCAGCCCTATATCTAAGCCCTGGGAGGCTGAGGGAAGAGGATGGCTGTGAGTCCCAGGGCAGTCTGGGCTACCTAATGAGTTTCAAGCTAGCTAGGAAAAGCAAGACAAAGAAGTCAAAACTAGATTCTCACAAAATAAAGTTGGCTGGTGGCAAGTAAGAATATGAGATTCACGTGGCACACTGTGTTAGTAACAAGGTACAGATTTCAGCCCTGAAGATAACCCTGCTTACCTCTTAGAATTACCAAGATCCAGAACACTGACAATGCTAACATCACTGAGACTGTGGAAGAACAGGCTCTCCTTCATTGCTGCTGGGCATGGCAAAATGACACAGTCCACTTGAAAGACAGTTGGAAGTTTCTCACAAAAGTAAATCTATGTGTGTGTGTGTGCATGTGTGTACATGAGTGTGCATGAACTTGTGTGCATATGATCACATACATGTGCACGTTAAGGTAAGGGGTCAACCTTAGATGTCGTTTTTCATGTGCTCACATTGATTTTTGAGACAAGGTCCCTCATTTGCCTGGGATTCACTGGTAAGGCCAAGCTGGCTGCCCAGAGATTGTCCTTCCCCAGCTTGCCCCAGTGCTGAATCATAAGTGTGTGCCAATATATATATACATATAAACATACACACACACATGCACACATGCATACAATACACACACACACACACGCACACACATATGAATTTAGGGTGTTGAACTTAGGTCTTCATGCTGGGAGGCAAGTGCACTACTGACTGAGTCACCTTCCGCCCCCAAACTTCCTTGTAATATGATTCAGCAGTGTCTTTGATATTTACTCAAATGAGCCAAAAACTATTGTCTATATAAAAATTTGTGCATGGATGCTTACCACAGCTTTTTTCATAATTGCCCCAAGTTGGAAGAAATAAAAACTGACCTTCATGGATGAATAAACTGAGATAGTCAGACAAAAATATTATTTATTACCCTGAAGATAGTCACCACAGAAATCCAGGAAGGGAACTTAAAATCATATTACAAAGTAGTGGAAAGTCAGTCTGAAAACCCCGAAGTCTGTCTGATTCCAAGAGCATGGCACTCACCTTAGGAAAGACAAGCTGTGGAAGTCAGAGGTAGACAGGATTGGTGTAGCACTTGAATGGCAGAGCACAAACTTTTGAGGGCAGTGAAATGGTCACCTGATTCTACAGTGCCTTACCCAGGATGTGTAGCACTTGGGGTCAGCCTTCAACTCACTGTGAACTTGCAATGAGAACTGTGTGTCAGAAGGGAGTCATTGGTTCCGGCAGGGTGTGCTGACAAGGGGCAGGTGGGGAGAAGGCAGGAAGGCCACTCTGCTTTTTCTCAATTCTCTCCCAAATGCCAAAGTCTGAGTATTTAAAAAAGGTGGTAAGCCAGATGCCACTTCTCTATGGGAAATACTTTTTTTTTTCTATTTTGAGACAGGGTTTTAGGTAGCCCAGGCTTACCTCAAGCTCAATTTTCCATCGAGGATGGCCTTTAATTCGTGATCTGCACAGCTCCACCTCCCAAGTGTTCAGATTATGGATTTATATCAACACCTGTAATCTTTCGCCAATGCTTCATACAGCACTGAGCATGGACCCTTGGGCCTCCTACATTTCAGACAAGCACCCCAGTCTCAGGAAGGTTGTGGTCCTGCAGGGCATGGAAGCTCCCCTGCTGGTCTTCTGTGAGATGGTCTGCAGATATATGGGTTCTGACCTTCTGAGTTCTTTGCCACCTTGTGAGATTTTATTTATTGCATTTTAACTCTTGTCCCATAAACACCTAATTACTAGAAATCTCCCCTTATCACTCATCAAAGCACTCTATCTTTCAGACTTGAATTTTTTTTGGCCCTTCCTGTCCTTGACTTTGACCTCATACTTCCTCTTGCCAAATACCCACTGATTTTCCCAGCAGAAGTGAACAGAATATGCTTTTTTTTTTTTTTTAACATGGAGTGATTCATGCCTTCCATGTTTTTCTGAAAATAGAAGCAACAGTGATCCTTGCTGCATTGGTTCCAAGTATGGTCCTGAGAGATAAGTGACTCAGAATGTGTCTCAATTACCTTTGGCATCAATTTCAATTGGAATGTGTGTCTCTGTCTACTCTGTCTCCCCTCTCTGACTCTCAAATCCTTTTACAAAACTTGTTTAAGAGTCTACATCACAAGAGATGCTGTAGACTCAGGACTCCATGCTTATGTTCCAGACAAGCTCATCTGATATTCAGAGCACAGTAAGTGCTGGTACGCTTGTCCTATCCCTGTGACTGTCATTCCAGTGGGATTTTCCCAGAGCCACAAAATGTGTCCTAACTTGGAAAAGTCTTTGTAGATATGACTAGTTAAGATGTTGTTGTAGGATGCCTTTGTCCTTGAGGCACTGATTCTTCTGTTCCCAAACTGGAGTAAAGAACACCGTGGCCTGGGACCCATGGCAACTGAATGAGCAGAACACCACAGTGATAGCTAAGTCTATGATAATAATAATGAACTCTTAATACCCCAATAGGAAGAGCAATAAGAGAGTTCCTGGACAACTCATTTGGAATTCAACTTTTCCCATCTGCAAGGAATCTTGAGATATGCTAGAGTATACAGGAAGGGGAAGATCAACTAAAGGTAGATTCTATATTGCAGCTCCATGAGGTCACAAACCATGACAGGGAAGGAATTTGTGATAAATGTGTCTGTTTGGGTTCCCCCACACTCCTCTAGCCTGGTAATACCAACAAACACATTGATTCACAAAGTTGGGGACGTGGGTCAAATTATAAACTCTGATCTATCCCTGGTGTCTGTCTGGAGTGAGAAGACATTTAGTCACTTCTTCCCAGGAAAGCTAATGTGACAAACTCAGTCATACTGAATCAGATGGGTGGCTGGGTTACATTCAATGAGCCCTGTCCTCATAAGAGGTGAGGACTGCACAGAGAAGGTGAAGTCTTCTAGGTAAGGCATAAGCTATCTCGAGAACTTTTAATTGATGTGTTGTTGGAAGGAGAGAGACACTTGTTCTTCCTGGCTGCCTTGCTAGTTTAGCCCCAAAATAATCGCACAAAAACTTATTATTTAAATCTCTGCTTGGCCCATTAGCTATACCTTCTTATTGGCTAACTCTTACATCTTAATTTAACCCATCTCCACTAATCTGTGCAATACCACAAGGTTGTGGCCTACCAGCAGTTTCAGCACATCTGTTTCCAGTGGTGGCTCCATATCTTCTCTCTTGACTCTGCCATTCTTTTCCCCAGCATTCAGCCCAGCTTTCCCTGCCTACATAAGTTCTGCCTTGCTATAGGTCCAAAGCAGTTTCTTTGTTCATTAATGATAATCACAGCATACAGAGGAGACTCCCACATCAATGTATGGCATTATCAGCACCTTAAACTTGGATTTCTGGCTGTTAGGACAATGGGGTGATAAACTGGTTGTTCATTTATCCCACAAGATTACTCCAGTTGTAGAGACACAGTGAAATGAATGTGAGCCCAGGTCCTGCCATGATGCTGGGTTCTGCTCTGGACATTCTTAGCCACCAACAAACTGGTCTCTCAGTTTCCTTGCCTGTTGTGTGGAGCTGCACAGTGGTTCAAAGGTTAAGCCAGGAGCATGCATGAAGCACAAGGGGTTGGAGAGCAGTCCTCCTTCGCTCCCTAAGCTGCTCTCAGAGTGCAGAGCTGCACGATGCATTCGCTCTGTATTTCAGAGCATGACATTCATGGGGTCTTGTCCCCCCATGACCTGTCCTGTCTTCTTTCCGAGGAACACTTGACCCATCCTTTTCTTGGTCTCTCAACACTTGGGCGTGTCAGGCAAGCCTACACACAGGCACTTTCCAGGAAGAAAGCAAATATGACTGGTAGTTTTGTCTTATCTCTGCTGACCTAACAGTTCTGTTTGTTACTGTGGCTGCTAAGGTCAGAGGCTCAACCCTGCCAGTCCTGCCAGCCACTCATCCGCAATAGACCAATTAAAGAGACAACTGATGATGAAAGCAGAGGAAGATTTATACAGTGTGACTACTTTGTGAAGAGGAATAAAGAGGTCCAGTGACCCTGACACCCAAGTCAATCTTCCAGGTCCAGACATGCTTAGGCTTAAAGAGTCAGGAAGAGGAAAGATATGGTCTGGCCCATCATTATCTGGGCTACAGTTGTTCAGCAAGGAGGTCTGACAGTTCGTCAGAAATGAGTGAAATCTCTTCCTGGAGACAAAGCTTCCATCTCTGGCTGCCACCAGGCTTTAGCCTTTTCTTCTCCCAGCTTGGGTCTTGAGGGAAACAACAGCAATTTTCTGGGGGCTGTTTTCTCAATGGTTAATGCCAAAGGGGCGGAGTACACGTATCTTTTTGACGCATCTTCTTTCCCATCCTGGTCACAGGCTGATTCTGAGCTGGAGATACAGATGCTGGTCTTTGTGTCCCGCATAGGATCCTCCTGACACTCTTGCAGACAGGGTGTGAGGATAACTTGTAAGGGCAGGGGTGGGGGGAGGAGATAGTCACTGAGGATAGTCACAATGACACTCTGAACCTCTAACAGCCATCAAAGCTAAGAGTTCCCGTTCTCTTCCGTCCCCACGGCTTGTACCCACGAGTGCCATAGAATTTACAAACATATGAACACATGACTGACTGTGATGACATGATCTGACAGAGACTCGTGCCCCGAAAATGCAGGCCTCCCAATTTATCTTGTTTTCTGCACACTGACTTCCCTACCACACATAGCACAGTGAGAGCCCTCACAATGAGAACTGCCTCAGCAGGTGAAAATGCCTCCATTCACAAACAGGCTCATTACACTGCCGCTGCCTATGCTGCAAGTTTTGCTGGTTACAGGCAAAAGATTCTGCCCTGATAAATCCCACTGCTAAGAGAGAAAGTCTCTGCTCTTACTGGACTGGAATTTTGCCACAGGTACGCCCCTCAGTAGGTCTCTGGCCCCAAACAAGAGTAGAAGAAAAGCTCTCCACAGAGGCCATGTGATCATTTTGCAAATGAATTACTCCTTTTATTATTTTTTCTTACATTAAAACTTTTTGCACTTATTTAATTAATTAATTTTGGGGAGTTTTTGAGCCACAGACACCAGAAGTCAGTTCTCTTCTTCTAACTTCTGGGTTCCTTCTAGGGGCTAAACTCAGCTCATCAAGCTTAGATGCCAAGCAAGTGCCTTTACATGCTGAGCTACTTTACACACACACACACACACACACACACACACACACACACACTCACATAAATATGCATGCACACTCACACATACACATGATCACATGAACATAAACATGCACACACTTACGTACATACACATGCACACTGATCATGCTGCTGCCCTCCAAAGTGCCAAGATCGGAGGTGTGGTCATCATGCTTGCTTGACTTCACTTTCTCCTGAATTTTCTTTCTGTTCCTCCTGGAGTCTTTTTCTTCTTCAGTTATCTCCAGCATCCTATCTCTTTCTACATCTGTGGGTTCAGCTCATATAAAGATGAGAAGTGAGTCAACAAGGTCCCACATACACAGGAAAGACAATCTCACATCCAGAAGAGTACATTGCATGTAAGTACCATTGGGAGCAAACATGCATCCAACGACCTTCAGAATATTTTTAAAGTCACCATCTAACTCCTCATTTTGTTTTCCCAGAACTAACTGCTTTGTCCCATCTCCCTGTATATGTCCTTGGCTTATCTGCTAGAGCTGACAAATAGACACATTTATTATATTAACAAACCAAACAATTCCTTTACACCGATTTCTTCTTTTTTCCTTCTTTCTTTGAATTCATTCTTTCTTTCATTCATCCATTTTGTAGTATTGTAGAATCCAAGATCTTGATTATGCTAAGTCTCTACCTCTGAGCTGTGTCCCCAAATTGAGACAAGCTTGGTAATTTTATTAGTTGTGTTCCATGTCTTTTCTTTTTTTCTGTATGTGTTTATTTTGCCTAATTTATTAAGTTCTAGCAGAAAATTTGAAATTTGAAAATTAAATTTGTGCTGCTTAGTTTTTTTTCTTTTCTTATTAACCCAAACAAGGTAGAGTCATCTGAGAAGAGGGAACCTCTGTTGAGAAAATGCCCCCATCAGACTGGCTTGTGGGCAAACATTTCCTTGATAGATGATTGATATGAAAGGATTCAGCCCACTGTGGGCGATGCCATCCCTGGGCAGGTGGTCCTGGGTACTAGAAGAAGGTGAACTGAGCTAGCCAGTAAGCAGCACTCCTCCATGGCCTCTGCTTTGCTTCTTGCCTTCAGGCTCCCAACTTGAGTTTTCATTCTTGTTTCCATCAGTGATGAAGTACGACCTGAGAGTTGTAAGTGGAAATAAGCCCTTTTCTCCCAAAGTTGCTTTTAATCATGGTGTTTTGTAAGAGCAATAGAAACCCTGACAAAGACACAATCTAACTGAACTTGAAACTTCTCATTGTGTTGAAAATTTACTTATTTGTTCTAGAGGTTCTAGCATATATTGCTTTATATGATTATATATTACTGTGTGATTATGTGTATAGCAGTTTGACATCCCTTGTGTCTTGATGAACTGAAACTCTTGTTAATATAAGATGACTTTTGTCTACTACATCCTTCTAAAGGAAGTATCTTTTGTGTTTCCTATTAGAAAAAAATCCTGACCTTTCTTCATATTTTTAGAAATCCAAGTACTGTTTCTTATTTTCTGATAGTTATAGGTTATTTAGATCTAATGCCTTAGAGACAGATTAGATCAATGAAGACTTCAGACTCTTTCTCTGACTCAGTTTTTTCCTTCCAAATACAAATCAGTCTTTCCCTTCCTTCCTTCCTTCCTTCCTTCCTTCCTTCCTTCCTTCCTTCCTTCCTTCCTTCCATTATTAAAGAATAAGCACAAGTATTTTTAGAAATAAAAGGAGGAAAGAGAGAATTTCATACACACATTTAATGTATTCCATCCTCAGCTCTCCTCTCCCACTATCCCCAAACCTCGGAACATGTAGCCACTTCCCCTTCATGTCCGTCCTTTCTCTCTCTCTCTCTCTCTCTCTCTCTCTCTCTCTCTCTCTCTCTCTCTCTCTCTCCCTCCCTTCCTTCTTCCTTTCTTTCTTTATGTTATGAATCACTGAGTACAGTTAGTGCTGCCTGCATGTACATGGTTGTGGGGCTATCTATCTGATGGAGTACATCAACCTACTAGCAAACACACACTCAGTGAAAACTGAGCATCTCTTGTCTGGCAGGCTGGTATTGTAGTTCATAGGATTTCAACCTGGGCAAGGCCAC
Source organism: Chionomys nivalis (assembly GCF_950005125.1). Classification (NCBI taxonomy): domain Eukaryota; kingdom Metazoa; phylum Chordata; class Mammalia; order Rodentia; family Cricetidae; genus Chionomys; species Chionomys nivalis. Next base: position 584,718 of record NC_080106.1, on the reverse strand, counting down.
TGATGAAGTGTCCTCCCCAGCAGCCTACACAGCACCTTTCAGCATGATGGAAACTAGCTAGCAGAGAAGTTTCTAGGTGAGCTCCACCTTCATTTGTCAATGTCCTGCAACTAAAGAGTATTATGTTTTCAGTAGTGGCATTTTACTATCTAGATATGGTGGGCAACCAAGAGCAATAGCAATAGCCTATGTTGTTTTAGGTGTTCCTGGGGCATCCCTGACCAATAACTCATAGGGAGGTACCCATGCTGTCAATGAGATTTTTATTTAATAACTCATATGTTCAGGGGGGAAACATTGTCTACACATTCACGGTACTTTTATTCAAACTCCTTTAATATTTCTAAAAATTATTTTATGTGTGTGGGTGTTTTGCTTACATGTATATATGTGCTGGTGCCAGTGGAGACCCAAAGAGGGCAATAAATCCCCTGGAACTGGAGCTACAGACAGTTGTGAGTCACCATAGCTTACAACTTACAACACAGTGTCCTTTACTGCTGAACCATCTCTCTAACCCTGTAAGTCCTGACCCCACCCTCTATTTAATGACTTTAATTTTTTTCAGACAATATGTTTTGATCATATTCTTTCCCTTCAAACAAGTTCTCCTAGATCCTTACTACCTCTCTACCCATCCAACTTCATATTTTTTATTTCTCTATTTTTCAAAAATAAAACCCCAAATAAAACAAGCAATAAACAAAAATAAAAACAAAAAGAGAAAAAATACCATACCAAAATGAAACACACACACACACACCACATCACACCACACTATGGAGTTCATTTTGAGTTTATCAACTTCTCCTGAGCCTGGAGTGTACTCCATTGGAGAAAACTGTTCTTTCCTATTCTAGCCAGTATTAATTGCAAATAGCTTCTTGGTCAGGAGTGAGACCTTATGCTCACTTCTGCATGCAGGGAATTTGTCTGGTTTGAACTTGTGCAGGTCCTGTGCATGCTGACTGTCTACAGTCTTTGTGATTTCCTGCGTGTATTAGCTCTGTTTTGTCTGAAATACTATACTGCTTCCTTGGAGTCATCCACTACCTATGGCTCTTACAATCTTCCTACCTCCTGTTCTGTATAGATGCCTGAGTCATGAGGGGAGGTGTTTCATGGACACAAGTTATCCAGCTGAGGGTTTTTGTGTTAAATCTCATCTACTGCAAGAAGAACCTTTTATGATGAGAGCTGAGCAATGCATTAATTTTTGGGTATGGCAGTGTGTCATTAGAAGTCATTTTATTGCTCTGTTTCTTGAACAGAATGATAGGAGTAGGTTTTTTTCCCCTTTAGGCTTATGATCTATATAGTCTCAGGGTCTTGGATACTTTAACAATGATAGGCATGAGTTCTGTCTAATGGAGGAGGCCTTAAATTCCATAAAAAGTGGTTGCTTACTCCAAATTCTTTCATTTAAAATATTTATATTAAAGATATATACTTCTATTTATTTATTTATTTATTTATGTGTGTGTGTGTGTGTGTGTGTGTGTGTGCTTGCACAGACCTGTGGTAGACAGAAGAAGGTGTTGGAGTCCCTGAAACTGTAGTTACCAGCCATTGAAAACCACCTGATATGGGTGCTGGGACAGAATTCAAGGTCCTTTGCAAGAACTGAAATTCTAACTGAGGAGCCATCTCTGTAGGCTACTATACAGTATTTCTAAGGTTCTAAAAGATTTTATCTATCATCTATCTATCTATCTATCTATCTATCTATCTATCTATCTATCTATCTAATAATGTGTGAGTGATTTGCTTTCATGTCTGAATTTGTGGTGGTGAATGCCTGATGCTCACAGAGGTCAGTAGAGGTTGCTAAATTCTCTGAAACTGGAGTTATAGAAAGTTGTGTACTCCAACCATGTGAGTGCTGGAAATTGAACCCGGGTCCTCTGCAAGCACAGCAAGCGCTCTTAACTGCTAAGCCATCTCTTTAGCTTGTACACATAATGTTTTAAGCTTTTTTAGAAACCTGAACACTGATAGCCACAGCATCTGCACCAATTTAGGATCCCCACAGAGTGTATTTTCTCAAAGCTGTGCTAACACTTTTGCCTGCCAACACTACCACAAGTATCATTTCTGGGTCTTTCTGTCTTTGTTGGTCTTTAGTGGATTATTTTCTACTCTTTTGTGATGTGGGAAGTCCTTCTGTATATGTTTTGCTTTTATTGGTTATTGAATAAAGAAGCAGCTTTGGCCTGTGATAGGGCAGAGTAGAGCTAGGCAGGAAATCTAAACTGAATGATGGGAGAAAAAAAGCAGAGTAAGTGAGAGGCCCGATAGCCACCAGAGGGGAAAGATGCGAGTCGCCAGCAGTAACCCTGCTGGTAGGCCATGAGACTTGTGGTAAAAAAAATAAAATAATATGTACGGGTTAATTTAAGATGTAAGAGCTTGCTAGAAATACACTAGAGTTATTGGCCAAAAAGTACTGCAATTAACACAGATTTCTGTGAGATTATTTTAGTTCTGTGCAGCCAGGAACAAACAAGTGGCCTCTTACTACACCTTTCTATAGGTGACAGTTTAGGGCTGGATGTTGTTGAGTAATTGATTTTTCTTCATGTATTTTGGGAATTTTTTTCCACAACATGGTTTTACTACTGGAAACAAAATGAATTCTCTCATGAATTATACATTTCATCTCATAAATGTGGGCACAGAGCAACTTTACCTCTTTCACAATGTCCTAAGAATTTAATAATGCCCTACTTTGAGTGACACACACTGTCAACTTCCTGGCCGTGTGTGCTACAGGTATTTTGCTGCCTTCTACTGAGGTAGCTAGTTCCCTGAGCTTTCATTTCCCCACTTGCAGGGTCGGGCCAAAGCTCCAAGGGGTTTAGTCCTTCAAATTTCTTGCACATTCATGTTAGGTAGTTCCTTCTTTGTTCCTCTGTCCCGTGCTTTCTGCCTGCTCTCCCTTCCAAATCCTGAGCACTATTTTCTCCAGTTAGTGAGGTTGCTCTTCTGTATGGTGGCTCCCTCTCTCCCTGACAGCTGGTGGCTCTCCAGGCAGTGAACTATTGCTCCCTCTCAGTGATCTCTTCCTGTTCTGTGAGTGTTATGCTAGATGACATCTGAAAACTTGTTTCCCATACATTTTTGTTAAATTTTCTAATTGATTAAGGCAGGACAGTAAGTTTGGTCCTGTTAGTCTTTCGTGGCCTGAAGCAACGTGATCCTCTTGTCTTTCAGCACTCCCACGTGAACAATGATGGGGATGTACCTGTGTTCCTTCCCCATACCTGAGCGGTTTATATTACGTATTCTCCATGATATTACCTGTCGCAGGGTCTGCTCGTGATCAATTGTTTTTCTAAATATGCCCCCTTGGACTTTCTGGAATCCACAGGAGCTTCCTATCCATCAGTTTTACCTCTCCCTTCTTTTATCCATTCTATTCTCCCTTCCTGACAATGATGCTCTTCTATATTGGAAAATGTAGATTTGGTTAGGGGTTTCTGCATGTTGCAGTACCAATAACAAGTATGGCACCTGGAATATACCTGATCTTTTGTTGTTGTTTATTTGAGTTTTAGAAATTATTCTCATATTCCATTGGGAGAGATTGGGAGCAGACAAACTTCAATTAAGAGGTAGTAGAGTGGGAATATTAATTCTGGAGACCTTGGGCCTGAGAGAGATGGCTCATTCAGTAAAGCCTTTGCCGATCATATTTGAGGACCTGAGTTAGATTCTCCAGATCCCACAAATAAGGGTTGAATGTAGTGGTGTATGCTTATAGCTTGTACTCACAGCTCTGGAGAGACATGTGCAGGAAGATTCCTGGAGACTGCTGGTGAGTAAGCCTAGGTCAGTGAGAGACCATGTCTCTAAGGAAGTGGAAGGCATCCTGCGAGCGATACCCATGGCTGGCCTCTGGGTTCTACATGCATGGGCACACAAAGGCACTCACATTTAAAACAGTAAGAAGCCAGTAGCAGAGGCTGTGACTAAATATTAAAAATTTAATACACAAGAGGGGCTCTGTTGTTAGATTCAGTTCAAATCTCACAGCTGCTGCTCTCAGTTCAGCAGCCGGCTGCAGGTTCTTCACCTCTCTGTGCTTCAGCTTCAGGGGCATGAAAAGCATCTAACAGGAGTGTATAGTTCTACTGTTATTTTGAGGGCTGCTGACTTTATACATAAGAATCATGAGAACAGGGCTATAACACATTGAATCTCCAGTAAACTATGCTGTCAATTCACCTTTCCTGGGTCTAAGTGGAATTAACGTGAGCCTATAGTTTTCACTTCTGAGTCTGAAAACTGTTGGAATCCAGCACTGATAAGGATACCACTTACCAGGGTAGAGGAATGGGGACTAGAAAAATAAGTAAAGAGAATGAAGATGTGAGTGAAAATAATAAAACAGAAACATAGGATAGTACCAGGAGGGAGTTCCAGTGAATACTGAAATCACCTGTGTTTAATTTCCATTTGCTTAGAATACCCTGACCCCAAAAGGTAGGCATAAGATCAAAACTGCATTAGCATGATGCAAGGAAATGAACAAACTAGTTGAAGGGTTGCGGGCTACATTCTTGGTTAAGCAGTCTGTTGTCAAAATAACGTAAGTATCACTCATACCCTAGACTAAAACATTCTGTAGGCAAACCACTCCCTGGGTAGAATCCATTGTAATCTCCCTATGGGAGTAGGAACCTGGTTGGATTCCTAGACTTTCTTCTCCAAAGTAACAGATCTTTTTACTTATGTTTTGAAGTCAAGGAATTTTCAAAAGATATAGGGTAGATTAATCCAGCAACGTTTATAATCAAATGTCTTTAGCAATGGTTACTACTTCCTCATCAGTCAAACAATTCAGAAACAACACAATAACATACAGTAACCAGACTCTTTATGTATTTTCCATTTTTACACGGCTTTTTTTATTACTCTATTTCCTTTATTTTTATTTTTTTAATTTTTGGTTTTTTGAGATTTGGTTCCTCCATGTATCTTTGGTTGTCCTCGAACTCACCCTGTAGACCAGGATGGCCTTGAACCCACAGAGGTCTGCCTCCCAAGCGACGGGATTGAAAGCACGTATCACCATACCTGGCTACTCTATTATTATTTTATGGACTTTCTCTACCTTTTTCTTTTCTCTTCCAAGACTAAGTATATTTTTAAACACACTATAAGCCATTAAGAGATTTTTTAAATTGGAATCTGTCTTTACTCTATATCTATATCTTTTTCTGAGCACATGAATCTTAAATCTGCTAAGCAGTATGGCTAGGATTAAAACTGTGACTTTAGTAGCTGGCTCCACCCCATTCCTTAGCTTTCTGAGAATCTAGTTTCATTGCAGAGATACTGGTGGGAGCCATGTTTATTGCCACAACTCTGTGGAGTTTCAAGGTCCATGCCACCACCAAGAAGCATATCATTGGCTGCTCATAAACACCATTTAAGTGTTTTGTGTCAGGGCCTCTTAAAAGAGCTGCAAGTTGTTTTTTGTGTGTGTGGTCTAAAGCTGAGTCAGGAAGCCTCTCTTAAAGGATCCATGCCTCTGCTTGCCTTTAGCAAAGAGAGCCTACCTGAGAAGATACAATTACCAAAACCTGTGCTTGACTCTGTTCTTGTTTGTCTAGAATATGTTCAGCTTTCTCAGGCTTTATGTGGAAATGTTTACCAAACATTTGGGCATAATTTATAAACAGAGGCTGCATTCTCATTTCCTGGCTACCAAAACCTGAATAATCACATAGAAATATTAATTACAATACTGTTTGGCCTATTAGCTCAGGATTATTATTAACTAACTCTCACAACTTAAATTAATCCATAATTCTTGTATATAATATTTACCAAACATTTGGGCACCATTTATAAACAGAGGCTGCATTCTCATTTCCTGGCTGCCAAAACCTGAATAATCACATAGAAATATTAATTACAACACTGTTTGGCCTATTAGCTCAGGATTATTATTAACTAACTCTCACAACTTAAATTAATCCATAATTCTTGTATATCTTTAGCTACATGGCTTGGTACCTTTTCTCAGAAAGGCATTCTCATCTTGCTTCCTCTGTATCTGGCTTGGGACTGCATCTCCCCTTTTCATCTTCCGAGAATCTGTCCCTTGTTTGGTTGCCCCACCTATACTTTTTGCCTGACTACTGACTAATCAACATTTTATTAAACCAATACAAGTGACAAACCTTCACAGTGTACACAATCATTATGCCACAGTGCATTGATTTCCTGACTTACTGTCAATAGTATTCATCAAAGCCATCAATCAGTGGTATCACCTATAGTTCAGAACTTACTTAGATAAATCACCTGGAGTCATTTTCTGAGAGCAGCCACTGAAGGGCAAATATTCAGAGAAGGTGGACTTCAGTCTTTCATTTATTTAGTCCTTTAAGATTCATGGGTTAGGAGTGGGGAGATGGCTCAATAAGTGAAGTGGTTGCCATGGACATCATGACTTTTGAGAGCCCAGAGGGAAGCTTGTTGTTTAGGTTCCTCCATGCAGATGGTGCTTTTCATTCAGTTATGAAAAATCCTAAGACTAAGCAGAGAGCACCCAGGTCAGCTGGGGGTTTCCATATATCCTGGCTTCCTATTTCCTGATAATTCTGTGGAAGAGTACTGGAACCCCCGCTGGATCCAGCAGTTTCCTCCCGACCCACATTCAGAGTTAGGTTATCTTACCTCTTGACACAGTTTTAGTATTTTTATGAGATAAAAACTTCGAATCAGGGTGAGAATATCTTTCTATCATGGGGAATTACTCAGGATGTGATAAAAATGTGTTTTGCTTATGGCAAAATCTTCAAGCCTTCACTAGGTACATGAAGTTTGCTAGGTACATGTTTCTGCTCAGGGATGAAACTAGCGAAGAGTCAGATTTGCCTGTTTCTCTCCATGAGGGTGACTTTCATGTCCCGAGTTCCCACTGGCTATGCATAATCCGCTCTCCTTTGGGGCTATAATTAGACCAACAAGGGTGAATATTTTAGGATGAGACTGTACACATAGTTTCTACAGTTAGCCTTCTCTCCCCAGTCTCCTTCCAACTAAGAAGTACGAAAGCATGGAGGGCTTTGTCTTAACACTTGCACTTCTTATAACACAAAGTTAAGTTGGACAAGTCAGTGTGAGGGCATATTGGTGTCTAGTGCTAACCCAGGCTGTCTTAGCCAAGCTGGTAGGACAGATGGCAGAATTCAATATTAGTTATCAAACTGCCAGAACTTACCAGGAAATAGGAACCTCTTTCACTCAGACAGCTGCTGATAGATCTGCCCTTGCCAACTTGGAGAAATTATAAAACAAAGAATCAGATTGAATCAAGGGAAATCAGATGAAAATGGTTTATATTTCATTTGTATAATTTGACATAATTTTACACTAAAATTGATAATATGAAATTATGGAAAGACTTGTTTAGCAATTATTAGGAGTGTTAGAAGAAGGTGATTGGGCTGGCTACAACAATTGAAAAATACTTTTTGGATGCATTAATAAGAAAGCCAACATTTAGGTATACCATCTGAAAGGAATGCATCTTGGACAAAGTGGATTCTGACCTTGAATGGAAGTAAATAGCCCATCTGATCCTCTGAGCCTTTCCTGGCAGCAGCTCATTAGAAATTCTGGGCTTGGAGTCCCCCAAAGAGTCATGCACTGAAGATTTATTCTCCCAATGAGGCAGTGTATAGAGTGTCTGGACTACAAAGGCACTAACCTCAGCAGTGACTGATCCAGAGGTGAGGCCACAGGGGCGGGGGGAGGCAGTGAAGGAGTGGGATCAAGGGAACTATAGCTTGTCTAGTTGTGCACTCTGCAAAGTGTGAAGGCTGTGTATGTGTGTGTGCATGTGTGTGTCTCATGTGTGTGTGTCTCATATATGTGTCTGTGTGTATCTGTGTACGTGTGTGTGTCTGTGTATGTGTTTGTGTCTAGGTTTTTTTTTTCTCTCTCTCCCTTTGTTTCTCTGTTGTTTGTGTGTACAATCTAAGTACGGGATAGAAATTTCCAAGCTGTCTGTGAATGTTAGTGTTTATGGTATCGGTGTTTCTGGAATCTTCAGCCTTTAGAACCACTTAAAAAGTCTCCCCAATGCTTTTTGCCAGATTTTCCATCCTTAGAGAGGAAGAATGAAAGGTGTCAATGGCTGAATCTATTCAGGATTTATGTGTGCACAAAGGTTATTATGATGTTGAGCCTTTTAAAACATGTTTAAATTCTTTTGAAGTAAAGCATGACTTTCCCCACCCCTCTAAACTATCAAAGGTGAGAGATACTTGTTCATTTCATGCCTTGCTTACTTTCTTTCTTCAACATCCCTAAGGACTCATGCATTTCTGTTTCTAGGCAACAGGGGGAATGAGGGTGAGGCTCACAGAGGTCAGCAGGGAACCAACTACTCTGCTCAGGTTCAGAGCCAGCTCACTGTGAGGAGCCACAGGACAAAACAAATAGATCCCAGGGCAGCTTCCTGACTGATGAATCAAGGAGAGATCACAATATGTGGTAGGGCAAAGGCTCCTCGTGTGCCCCACCAGAGTCTGAAGCAGGTAATCCCAAAGACATATCGCTCATGCCTTACAGGCTGCTTCTGTGGGAGTGGTCCTAACTGTAGGTCAGGGAGAGAGGGAGCATGCCAGCTTGGGATTGGCTTCAAGGGCACCATTTCCTCTGCTAACTCATTCCTTAGAAACGTCACTCTGACAGATTTCCATCACTGTGATAAATTACCCAAGGCAATAAGCTTGAAAAGAGAAAAAGTTCAGTTTGGATCAGTTTCAGAGTTTTGGTCTATGACAGGGCCTGCTTCTCTGGGGCTGTGGCAGCACATCTGTGGGTGAGCATGTGTTGGGGCTGTCTGCTCATCTCATGGCTGGGATATGAGAGAAATGGGAAGAGGCTTCAGTTTCACGGTTCCATACATCACACCTGCTGTTAAAAGTTCCCACGTTCCAACAAGTACCAAGCTTGGCACCAAGCCTCTGTCACATGGGCCTTTGAGAGACAGTCATCTCCAAGTTCCCTGTTGTCAAATGAGGCAGGGGACAGGGAAGAAAGGAAGGACACTGTGTCCCCTGCAAGTAGTTTTCAGGGAAACACAAAAGGTGGGGAATACGTGATTTTAGAAGCAAAGGGGACTAATAAATCCTCTGGATCAGGACTTGCAGGGCACCAAATGATTTCCATGGGACTTGATTTTGCATGTAATGCATGCAGCCCTTATATGACACATTCCTCCAAGATGCTACCGTGTGTCTGTTGGCTCAATGTAGTTGTCAACAGGCTCTGTTCATTTACAGACCTGTCTCAATAGAGACCACAAATGTTAGTCTCTCATTTCTGGGAATAAAAAGGTCAAGAGACTGAGTCTCCTTCCAGAGCCTAAGAGTAGCCTATAAACCCATATTGAATTCTTGGGGTTTGAGATTGTTTTGCAGGATATGCATTGGGTGGAATTTCAGATTAGTGAGAACCGAGGTTGTTCACCAGTGTGAACAATGAGGACAGTGTTCCCAGCAATGTGAAACCTCCCCTACCAGCTGAACGTCAGTGACAACTTTCCCAGTCTGCATGCAATGTCCTTCTGGAATCTCTTCCCTCTGTAGCCACAGTAGCAGTGCATACAGAGAGGATCCGTCTATATGGTAAGGGATGGTGGTGGGATTCAGCCTTCAGAATCAAACTGCCAGGAATCAGGAAGAGAAAAGGAGAAACACCACCAACTGACAGAGATACCAAGATAACAGGCAGAATCCAAGACTGTTCCAGGTCACATCCTGAGGAGATGTCAGTTATTTTCTGTTGTTGTGAGAAAACACCCTGACCAAAAGTGACTTTATGAAGAAAGAGTTCATTTTTGTTTGTAGTTCCAGAGGGAGAGTCTATCATGGCCTGGGAGCCATGGTGACAGGGAGCCAGACCAGGAAACTGAGAAAGTCAAGTAGGGGGAGAGCAAGGCTATAACTCTGTAAACCCATCCCTGGTGACATACTTCCTCCAGCATGATTCCACCTCGTAAAGGTTCCATAACCTCCCCACTCTGGGACCCTGACTGGTTCAATTACACATGCCTAAAAAGGGCATTTCTCATTCAAACCAGCACAGGGGCTTTGTTGGGGAGTGCTTACTTGGCTTGTACAAAGCCCCAGTTTCAATCCTCAGTACCCATAACCTGGGTATGATGGTGTATGTCTGTAATCTGCATGTTTAGGAAGTACAGACAGGAAGACAAAAAATCGAAGATTATTATCAGACTATAGAGAAAGTCTGAAGCTAGCCTGAACTACATGAGACTCTTTAAAAACAGGAAGGAAGGAAGGAAGGAAGGAAGGAAAAAAGGAAGGAAGGGAGGGAGGGAGGGAGGGAGGGAGGGAGGGAGGGAGGGAAGGAAGGAGGGAGGGAGGGAGGGAATGACTCTGGTGCGTTCCCATGGGAGGGAACGATCATGTGCATAGAATCCAAGGCTGACTACTGTTCTCTTATGCGAGGCTACAAGAGGGCAACTTGTTATCAGCAGGACTGCACATGCTCACACACATTGCCCCTGGGGTCTAGAGGAAAAATGTTAAAGTCTATTAAAAGTGTTCTGATTCAAGGTCAGGATTTGAGTTTCTTCTGTTAATTGATGAAAATGTGCCAGGCTCTGTCAGAAACCATTTCTTTATCCAGGATCTAAACGGAAAGAGGTGTTAACTGGGGAGCTGGGCTACTATTCTTAGTAATAATCCCATCTCCACCTGCTGTGCTGACATGCTAATTTCTTACTCAGCGTTTGAGGAACACTTTCACTGCAATTAAAAGTTCTGTAAGTGTGAGGTGTTCTATAGAGAACAAGGTAAAAAAGTAGGTGTTTGCATCCCACACCTTCTCCTGGAATATGCAACACCTAACTACACTGAAGAATGAGGAGGCCAGGGGCTGGGGATGCAGCATGCTCACCAAGCACAAAACCCTGGTTCTATCTTGGCAAGGTATAAAGGGGTGTGTTGGTAGATGCCTATAATCCTGCACTTGGGAGATACAGGCAGGAGGCGCAGAAGTTCAAAGTTACCTTAATGACATAGGGAGTAAGAGGCAGAGCTAGACTACCTGAGACCTTCTCTTAAAAGAAGACATAAGGAAAGAATATTGCAAGCTGCATGCACAATGGGTGGCAGAAGACCAAGGCTCACACAATCTGAAAGCTCAGGGAGAAAGCTCATATGGCAAAGAATGAGGGGCTGCTCTCCACCACTGTGAACCTCAAAGTCCAGCTCAGGAACAGTCATACTGACTCTCTGAGCATCCAGACTCAGCACCCCCATCCCACCCCACCCCCTTCCAGAGATGGGGCATTATTATCAAGCTTTATTCAGTTTAATAGCAATCTGACTTTGGATGGAGAAACAGAGCGCATTTGAAAGCATTATTAGATCACCAGCTTCAATGGGTAACCCTTGATGCAGAATCTAAAGAAAGCAGCCGCCAGTGACCCAAGCTGTACAGTGGGAAAGATAAGCCAAGTAACACATCAAGCTTCCTTCTTGTTTCTAGAAAGAACATTGATGGCAACAAACTCAGTTTGAGTGTGTGTAAAAGTTTTAAAAGCAAATGTTACAAAACAATATGAACAAACAAACAAAGAAACACACCAAAGTATCACCCCACCCTAGTGAAGCCTGCTGCCAAAGATAAAGATGCTGCTGAGGAAGCAAGGGGCATCCTGCAGGTGCAGGTGGGCATATCAGCAGGGCAACCACTATGGAGCCTACGTGGAGGCTGCTAAAGATTAAAAACAGGGACTGAGGAGATAAAGTTTTAATTTCTGGACTTGTCTTGAAAGCCTGAGAGCCTGAGTTCAATCCCCAGGACCTACATAGAAAAGACCAAATGTGGCAGTTCACCCTTAGAATCCCAGGGCTGAGGAGATGGTAGCAGCAGCATCTTTGGGGTTCTCTGAACAAGCAGTTTAGTTTACTTGGTGATTTCTAGACCAATGAGAGATCCTGTCTCAAAAAGAGATGAACCTTGTTCCTGTGGAACAAGACTAGAGGTTGTCCTCTGGCTTCCAAATATATACATATACATATACATATACATATACATATACATGTGCTCTCTCTTCTCTCTCTCTCTCTCTCTCTCTCTCTCTCTCTCTCTCTCACACACACACACACACAGAGACACTCATGTGTACACACGTACAATTATAGACAAGATTGCTGTGTGATATCTCATTCCTGGGATTCATCCATAACGGCTATGGAAGTGTATACTGAGGAGACATCTACCTGCCCATACTTACTGAAGAATTAACACAATAAACAAGTAATAGAAAGGTCAAACAGCCATCAGTGGAAGAGTGCATGAAAAAAAAACTATGATGCCTTTCGACCATGAGATATACTGAGCCTTGGTGAAGGATGGGGCCTGTCATTGTGGTGACATAGATGGGCTGGAGAACACTATGCTAACTGAAACAAGACAGGCACAGAAAGACAAGTACCAGATAATATTACTCACATATGGGCTTTTAGAAGTTGCTACTCAGAAGCTGAGACTAGAATCATGGCTGTGAGAGGCCAGAAGAGGAGAGGAAGTAGGTCAGTGGGTCATTGAGTTACACTGAAGGAAGACTAAGAAGTTCCCATTGTTGTGGTTACAACGATGACTCAGTGGTTAAGAGCATTTACTTGTCTTGCAGAAAACTTGTGTTTGGTTCCCCAAATCCAGCATTTTGGTTCACAATAATGTGTAATTCCAGCTCTACGAAAGCCACAGCCTCTTCTGGTCTCTCTGGGCACCGTATGATAATATACACATAAACAAAACACTCATATACATACAATAAAAATAAACAAATCTTTAAGGAAAAGATATTTTGATGTACTGTAGATATCAACTGTGGCCTGCACATTTTTAAAAGGATTTTTAAGGTCTTCTCTGTAAAGAAGTAATAGATTTTTGATTACAGACATGCTAAACCCAATATAAACATTATACAATGCATATAGTGTTTAAACACTATAGTGTAGCTCTTAAGAATATAGTTTATGTTTTCATGTATGAATTTAAAAATGAATATTAAAGATTTTAAGAATTTAATTTTTAAATGTTAATAAATTTAAGATTTATTTTTAATTTAAAAAAATAAGAAATTAAAATCTTGTAATGGGGACCCAGTTGGAATGCTAAGGCAGAAAAATTGTACGAGTTCAACATCAGCCTGGACAGAGTAAAAGTCTACCTCAAAATAAAACAAAGACCTAAAGCAAAAGAAAAAGGGAAAAAAAGAGAAAGTTAACCAAGGTAGTTAAACATAAGAATATAAAACAAAAAAATTAAAAAGAAGAGGGTCTGGAGAAGTAGCTCAGTGGTTAAGAGCACTAGCTGCTCTTCCATAGGTCCCGGGTTCAATTCCCAGCACCTATACAGTGGCTTATAACCATCCAGTTCCAGGGCCCCATCAGCACCAGGAACACACGTGGTACAGAGACATGCATGTAGGAACACACATGGTGCACAGACATACATGTAGGCAAATTTTTTAAGTATTGAAAAGTAGAAATAAACAGAACTGTCAGGGATAAATAGAAACTATTACAATGCAGAAGTTAAGTTAAAAGTAACATTAGTCTTAAATAATGTAAATGAATTCAATTCTGCTAGGGGAAATAGGACTCCCAAAGAAGAATCAAAACAGTACAAACCTCTGATATTCCAGTTTTCCTGTTAAGCGAATGACATTTCTCTGTGGTGTGTGTGTGTGTGTGTGTGCGCGTGTGAGCTTTGAGACAGGGTCTCACATTGGCTAAGCTGGCCTCAGATTCCCTGCCTCAGATTTCCTGTGTACCCAAAGAAGACCTTGAAATCCTGCTGCCTCTGCCTTGCAAAAATTTTATCTATAGGTGTGCACTGCTTTGCCTTATTTGAATTAATTCTTTCTAGTGTATGCATGACCGTAGTAGTAGTCATAGCAACAACAGCAGCAGCACTGGCTTCGCAGCCAAAGGCTTTGTTTATACTAGACAAGGACAACCACTGGCCTAGACCTCTAGGCCCGATAGTCTTGTGCACTAATCTGTAAGCACCATTTTTGAACACATGTTAAGATATTAAATCCTATTTTATTAAAAGGAAAATCTTACTTGGTCATGTTGTATTGAACTTATATGTACAAGAGTGGCTCAGCATTAGAAACTATATTATAGTGACTAATTGTATCAGATAGATTAAAGAAAACATCACATTCATTTATAAAAGACTTAGTGTTTTTCCTCTTTAGACACATCGCTTCCCTTTCACGTTGATTTCTGGAAGCATTTTATATATTCTGGAATGCAGTTCTATCTCTTCTCTGCTACTTATATGGAAAATACTTCCTGGTTTTTTATTTACTCTAAATTTTGAGAAATTTAGAATGCAACTTTGATGCTTCAATATTATATTTTATTATTATATTATATATAAAATAAATATATATATAGTATAGCAAAATATAATGCTATCAATATTATATTTTAAAATTATACAACATCAAAAACAAGCTTTGTTTTTATCAGGACTTAAAATTTCTCTTGTAGTTTCTTCTAGTGCTTTTATAATTGCTTGGATGCATTGCTGTTTGTAACAGAGGAAACCTGGGAACGAAGTGAATATTCTTGGTACATCTGTGCATTCATAGGCCAGGTTTCTTCCCATGAGTTCAAATGAGAAGGCAGAGCTATGTAAAAGGTGCTAAAAGAATCCCCAGGTATGTCTGATAAGTGTCAAAAGCAAATCAAAGACTAAAACTCAATGGCTAGGGCTAGCTGTGTATGGTGGTACACGCCATAATCCCAGTATTCCAGCGTCAGTGGCAGGCGGATCTCTGTGAGTTCAAGGCTAGTCTGGTCTACACAGTGAGTTCCAGGACAGTCAGGGCTACATAGAAAGACCATGTCTCAAACAAACATAAGGTCCCACAGAAAACTTCAACCCGCGTGGCTTTTCAGACTCTAAGGAGTGCATGCGCACAGAGGACTTGCTGCGATGGGAGTCACTGCAAGCTTTGCTCTCGGAGGGGCACTGCGCTGGAGTCACTCTCGCTGGCATGATTCAAAATAAAGTCGTCTATAGAGTCTTTCCAGTAAGGTAGAGGGTGATCAGGCTTCTTTTTAACTTGGTATGGTTCTTCAGAGCCCGCCTTCTTATTTGAGCCGGAAAATGCCAGGCCACAAGGCTACCTTACAAATGCCATTAACCTGGTGCACCCTGAGGACATCAGCACAGGACAGGAACCAGAGAATCCAAGAGACTTATCCTGCCTCCAGCTAAGTTCAAACACCCTGCTTCCTGTAGGGGGGGACAAAATTGCACCCTTTGTTTGGTGCAGGCAGGCCATATGTGAGGCATTCTCTATCAGGGTGTCTGGCTACTTCTGACTTTAAATCATCAAATGGAGCTTGCTAAGGTTCTTTCTGGCTCTGTTTGATGGGTCATTTGAAGCTGGGGGTGGCAGTGGCTGGGGGAAGCACTTCATTTTTGACTTTGTGTCAGGTAGGGGAAGAACATTTACTATGGTAGCTTCTTACTCAGGTTTATTAGATTAGATTAATTATGTGCTGTGGATTAAACTGGATTTTAATTATAGGCTCAAATAAGACCCTGGTGTGATTCATCCAAGTTAATGTTAAGACTTTATTTTATTTTTTATTTTTTGAATAGTTCTGACAGAAAGAGGGAAGGAACATGAAAAGGCATAAATAGCCACAGCTGGTTTAATTACAGCTAGGAGGAGATCAGAGGGAGGAAAAGAAGCAAGGTGTAGGACCCCATGATATGCTAATTAGAAGTTTTTATATGCATTGGTTTGCAACAGCAGTACAAATCTACATCAGTTATTTTTACAAAGACCTTGAGGAAGCAAATCCACTGTTGTGTGAACCTTGACTCTCTGAAGATAGCTGTTCTTCACACAGCTCTAGCTAGGGGACCACATGACTCCGGTCACCTCTTGGAGTCTGAGCTTTGCAATCCTGGAGACAGAAGCAGACATCTTGATGAAGGGTACCACAGGAGGGACACATGGGGAGTAGTAAGAGGAAGGTGGCAGTGACTGTTATTCAACCCTTGGGCCATTTACCCTGGCAACTATTGTAAGCAGTTAGTGAGGTCAATGTGAGCATCTAAGTGTCACTCCCATCCATCCTGCAGTGTTCTCTTGATCCTCCCACTACCTGCCTTAATCAGCATTGCTGCCCACAGCCTGTTCACCTATACCACTTTAAGCTGTGTGAAGGTGTCTATCTTCACATTTAGCCCAACACTACAAATGTTAGCTATAGATGAGGATGACCTTGAACTTCTGACTCTCCCTTCTCTACTCCCTGAGTGTTAGTATGGTAAGTGTGCACCACTGTGGTTGTTTGAATGAATAGCCTCCATAGACTCATAGGGAGTGGTACTACTGAGAGGTGTGGCCTTGTTGGAGTAGGTGTGGCCTCATTGTAGGAAGCTAGTCACTAGGGCTGGTGGCCCCAGTGTTATTCAATCTTCCTGCTGTCTACTTATTTAGATGTATAACTTCCAGCTGCTTCTCCCAGACCATGCTGACCTGCACACTGCCGTGTTTCCTGCCATGAGAGTAATGGGATAAACTTCTTAACTATAAGCCAGCCCCAATGAAATTTATAAGTTTTTCACGTTTGTGGCTTTCTTCAGGGCAGTAAAACCCTAAGACAACCACCGTGCCCAGCTTTGTGTAGTACAGGGATCCAACCCATGGATTTCATGTACACTACCAACTGAGCTAGAGCCCAGCCCTCAAGTCTGACATTTGTTTTTTCCAAACCCCAAAAAGGAGGACTCAAGAGCTGAAAGTGGCTCAGTCAGAGGTCACTGACTCTAACTTTGAACACCTCTTGGTCCCGTAAATTTTTCTTTCTGTCTACCAATCCCACAAGATACATTTTACTTCTTCTTCTCCCTGTTCTCTGGGGAGAGATGGATCTTCATCCCCTTGAGTACTAGCACCACGACACTGTTTACAGAGGCAGCTAGCTTACCTCTGGCCCTTGGTAGAGCTCAGCCACGTCACTTATGAGTCTGTTTTTCCCATTAGCCAGAGAGCTATAGAGTTACAGCCCTCTGCACAGATTGCATCTTGAAGCTAGTCGTCAGTTCGAGCCTGATTAATTTCTTTAGCCATGATAGTTGTCCAAGTTCAAGTCAGGGATTTTCAGTTTCATGAAGAACACTAGCTGGTTCCTCCACTTGGAGGACTGATTGATTGGGTCCGCATCCAAGGCATGTCTTTTGGCTCAAGATTAATGTGAATTCCGTTTCAGATGCTCCCCCTGGAAGCACAAACCTTGCTGGACTCAAGCAAGGAGTGACAAGATCTGCCTTTTTCTCTTCTTAACTATTCTTAGCAGCCATTTCAGCCCCTTTTGCTTCTCTCGGCTTGAAAGAGAGCTCATGACGAGACTCTGAGTCTGAATTGGGGGCAGACTGAAGGCTACTCAGCTCCTTCTCCAGCCAATGCAGTAATAAATGGTTTGGAAAATACCATGTCAACTTAGATTTCCCTTTTTAGCAGCAAATATCAGCTCAGAAGACTCTGGAAGCATCCAGAACCTTAACACATTGTTTGTGATTAACTTTTACATCCCTCCTGAACTGGCAGATACATACCCCACTCCTTGCTCTAAGCTGGAGCTGAAAGATTTTCAGCTTGCCTAAGTATAATTTTCTAAGGAAGGAATCAGACTTTTACCCTTGGGTTTTAGCTCTGTGGTGAGCATTATTTTCCATTTAAGGGAACTGGATTGCTTGTGTATCATTTCACACATTGATTAAAGCAAAACAAAACAAAGACAATGAAACTTCACATTTCAACTCCATATTTCTACTCTCAAGTCATCAAATATCAAATATCATTCTCTAAAATCCTCCAATATTTAGTAGCTACTTAAATGGTCATCTGGTCTCATTTCTGTTTCCTGTGTCTCTGGCTGAGACTAGGAGTGTTAAAAGGAAGAACAGAGCCGGGCAGTGGTGGCGCACGCCTTTAATTCCAGCACCTGGGAGGCAGAAGCAGGTGGATCCCTGTGAATTCGAAACTAGCCTGTCCTATAGAGCGTGTTCCAGGTCAGCCAGGGCTGTTACACAGAGAAAGCCTTTCTCAAAACACAGGGGGGGGGGGGGGAGAACGAGACACATTTTTGAGTAGCAGATTTTCACATATTTTCACACATACTCCATTTGGCTAATTCTTATCACCTCATTCCTCACAACTACCTGCCCCTGCCTCCTTTCCCATTGCACCCCTTTGCCCCAGCATTCCCCTCACACTTTTACTACCACATTTATTCTGTTATCCTCTCTTTCTTCCTCCTTTATTACTCCTACCCCTTCTCATGGAGGAGTTTCTTTTCCTCTATAGCAATACACTCCTGTAGTGTACATTATTACATTTTGTTTATTCATTTTTTATGAGTATGGGTGTAGAGATGCATACAATACCACACATGTGTGGAGGTCACAGGAGGAACCACACATGTGGCTCCCAGTATTGAACTCAAGAGCCCAGGCTTGGTGACAAGCACTTTTACCTCCTATGCCATGTCTTCTTCTCCTGTAATATAAATTATATTAGTAAATTGTCAAGTGCTGTTTGTGTTTATTAAAAGTAGATTCTAGGAGTAAAAATGGCCACCTTATCCAAGACTCCAACACATTTATTTCAAGTTCTCCAAGGCTCTCTGTTCTGGGCAGGCAGCGCCCCCCTTCACTGTAACAGGAAAGAATAGAAACACCAAGTGGCTTTAGGATTGTCTGGCTAGTCTTACATCAATATGGCACGGCTATAGTTATCTAAAAGGAGGAAATTTCAATTGATAAATGCCTCCATAGGATCCATTTGTAAGCCCTTTTCTTAATTAGTGATTGGTGAGAGAGGTCCCAGTCCACTGTGGGTGGCACCATCCCTCCATCCTGGGTTCTATAAGGAAGGAGGCTGAGCAAGATATGAGGAGCAAGCCAGCAAGCAGTATCCCTTTAGGGTCTCTGAATCAGCTCCTCCAGGTTCCTGTTCTGTTTGAATTCCTGTCCTGACTTCCTTTAATGATGAACTGTAATATAGACGTGTAAGAGGAGTAAACCCTTTTGTCCCCAAGTTGTTTTGGTTATGGTGTTTTGTCATAGCAATAGTAACAACCCTAACTAAGGCATGGGTATTAAAAATGCTACATTCTTGAGAGAAGGTTAATGGTGAAAAATTTCCAAAGATAAATGATTGTTTATTCCATGGGGTAAAAATGTCCGCAGTTGGAATGAGTTGGTGGAAGTACATCTAAGCGGAGAATTCTACCCACTTGGAAATCACTCATCCAGAACTCCAGCATGACAGCCTCAGCAAGGCTCCGCAAGTCTCTGTAAGGTGTGGTCGGGGCCTGATGATGCTCCACTGGGTCTTTTATCTGCTTCTTGTTATTATTTTGATTTTTGCTTCTTATAAACTTAATATCACTGAGCACTGCTATTGTAGGTCATTCTTTATAGGGAACAACTCCCATTCAGATGGCAAATTAACAGTTTAGAGGCTAGGTCTCCATATAAGAGTCAACATACAGCTTGTCTTTATGGTCCTGGGTTACTCTGCTCATTGCAGTAGCAAATGTCATTTTTTAAAAAGCTGAATAAAATTCATATGCACACACACACTCACACGTTCCTTATCTATCCATCTGTCAGTGGGCAGCTAGGATGATCCCATTTCTGATCTGTTGTAAGAAAGGTAGTGTGGTGGCTAAATTAGAATGTCCCCCATAGGCTGGGGCTTTTGAACACTTGGGGGGCAGTGGAGCTGACTGGGGAGATAGTGCAGCCTTACTGATGGAAGTACATCACTGGAAAAAGTCTTTGAGAGTTTACTGCCTCACTCCAGTTCCAGTGTGTTCTCTTTGCCTCACACTTTCAGTAGATCTCACAGCTTCCGGCGATAGCCACCTGCTGCCATGCCCCCCATCCCTTACTGACTCCCCCTCTGGAAGAACAAGCCAAAATAAACTCTTTCTTCCATAAGTTGCTTTTAATCACAGTGACCAAAAAAAAATCACTAATGCAGAAGAGATAAAACATGGCTGTGCAAATATGGAATACTGGAATACACAGTCCTTTACAAATATTCCCAGGAGTGGTATAGCTGAGTCATATGACAGATCTATTTCTAGCTTTTTTTTTTTTTGAGAAACCTGTACGCTAATTTCCATAGTGGCTGCACCAGTTTATATTCCCACCAACAGTGATTAATGACTCTTCTAATAAAAGATTAATACAAAGTACTTTATATAAATTAATGAAATAGGAAAAGCACACATAATCCAACCATTCTAACATTATTATGATCAAGTTTGTGACTTTTTAAGATTCTTTAACCTCTACACATTTCCGCATCTATTCTTGTGTAGATTTTAAAAGGTGCCCTTAGTAATCAATCACAAGTCTTCAGGAAATGAGGTTGGTCCCGAGGACCTGGAAATCTGAATGAAACAAGTTTAGTTATGGAGATTCAGATGTGTGCCACTGCCAGCTTCAGAACAAGCTGGGGGCTTGCACTGTGCACAGAACCCTGAATTTTATACCAAACACTGCACAAACCTGACATTGTGGTGGGAGACATCTGTAATCACAATAGTCCAGATGTGAGGCAGGAGGATCAGGAGTTTGAGGTCATCCTCAGCTACATAATGAGTTCAAGGTCAGCCTGGGCTATATAGGACTCTGTCTAAAAAGATAAAATGAAACTCTCTTAAGGTATCAGAATGAGTAGTTACTGATTTTAGATGCTCAGAAGTTGAAAGTCCTGCTCAGGCTCCACTCCCTCAGATCAAGGCAGATGTGCTGGGTTGTGACCTTGGCCCAAAGTCAAGAGTCCATGACTCTCCTAGGCTCTGGGAAGAGGCAGAGGCAGTGGGGACGAAGCACTCTCCCCAGGAGATCAAATGCTACCTCCTATAAGCAACAAATTAGCGAGGAACCATGCCCCTGCTGGTCCTGCTGGTCACAGTTCCTCACCCCTGGCCTCCACTGTAGGCTTTGAGACTTGTGATCTTGGAAAACCTGTAATTTATGGGATTCCTTTGAAGAGATCTCTTTGAATAATGCATACTCTGCTCATGTCTATCAAATAGTTCTGTCCTTCCATGTGGGCATGACCAGGGGGACAGGAGGCCTTGGGCTCCTACTAGACTTGAAGAAGGGCTACTGTCTCTTCATAATTACCTGATGTCATTGGCAAGAGCTCTGCCCCGGACCCACAAAAGACTGTGTCTCTCCATGTCACCTTACCTTAACCACATGCTACCAAGTCAGAAAAAAAAATCTGTCTTTTAATACTGACGGCAATTATATTCATTTCCCCACAAAGAGTAATAGATTCTGCCGAACGTGCTTATTTCTCTAAGTTCACTGACTATGCGGGAACTACTTTAGTCTGCAGGTGGGTGGTGCCCTCAGCCAGATGAACAGAGTGCAGGCAAATCAGCAACCTGTCCCCCCGGGACTGACCTCCCCACGTTCCCAGGGGCCATCTCATTGTTGCAAGTAAGGATCCCTCTGCCAGAACCTTGGCCTCTAACCCTTGTCCTAATTTATGGAGGTGAAGCTTGAAAGTGGAGCTATTTTTACCTTTGGACACAATGACAGTCAGCACCACACGGAGAAGGCATGTGCAGGGCAGCACTGATCGTGAGGGATGTGAGCTCGCTTCTCTCTGCTCTTGTCCATAGCACCAGAGGGATGGGAGCACTCATGCCTGTTCTTGTCCCCAGCTTTGCTTTAGTTGTGTCTCCTGCTAAGGTGAGGTGTTTAGGCCTCAGGGTGCGCAGTTGTGGTTCAGGACATTGTTCTGAGTTTCCCACTGTGACAGTGCCACGGCTACTAAGTGGGCTCACTTCGAAGGCCTTATACTGTTTGCACAGGCAGATCATCATCGTGTGTGGGCACAGGAAATCACTGTGACATGATGGTCTGGCATGTTTGTTTGCATGTAATTGGAGAACTGCAGTTCAGAACTAGAATTCTGGCCTCCAGTTTCGATGATGGGTATCTGAAAAGGGTGATATCTTTGCTTGCACACCTTTGCAGGATCAGGAAGGAGGCAATGAACAGAGTGGGAAAGTTAAGAGGGATGCCTCCTGGGCTCCTTCAGCAGGTACAACTGCTAGGATACCACTGGCATACACAGAGGCAAAGTGGGGCTAAGCACAGGGATACTCCCATGTCCCATCCATGGTTGTCTCTGATGCGCTAGACCATGCTTAAATGAGCGTAGTGAAACTGCAACTAAAACTCACTGGCCTGAACCCACCTGCAGCGCGACAGAAAAATAGCAACAAGTGTAGAATCGGGTATCTTCACTATGTGGGTGTGCATCGGAACAACTCAGAATGAGGGGTTTCCTAGCTTAATATTTGTCATTTTAAGACTATCTCACTATGTTGAGAGAGCTAACTTTCAGACGTTTAATTGTCAATCCTCATGCTACTCTCCTCTCCTCTCCATATTTCTCTGAGGTCTGACTGGGTCAGCTGTGTCAGTAATCTAGTGTTCTGGCGCCTGCACACCCAGACACCAATTCCCAGACAGCTGACACCAACTAATGTCTGCACTGTAGAGTTGCCTGTGACATTAACCAAAATGAAATGTCATTTTTCTACCATGGGGAGGGTCTTACTTCTTTTCTTAAGTGTCAATGCATGTTTGAGGACAGTAACTGGAAAGCATCTCAAGTGGTGGAAATGAAAACTGGAACAGCTGTGGCACATCCTACAGTGAAGTTCCTAGAAATGTTCCAGAGTATTCAGGGATGTGGAAAATGCTCAGATCAAAGAACAGTGGGTCTGGGGAGATACATAGTGGGTAAAAGGTGCTTGCCACACAAGTGTGAGGACCTGAGCTTGAATCCCCACCCTGTAATATTTAGAAAATAAATAGAATAGAAGACCCTGACTTTAGCCCACAAACCTATGAACACCTGATTTTCGATAAAGGAGCTAAAAGTATACAATGGAAAAAAGAGAGTATCTTCAACAAATTGTGCTGGAAAAACTGGAAGTCAATCTGTAGAAGAATGAAAATAGATCCATGTCTATCACCATGCACAAAACTCAAGTCCAAATGGATTAAAGACCTCAATATCAGTCCAAACACACTGAACCTGATAGAAGAGAAAGTGGGAAGTACTCTACAAAACATGGGCACAGGAGAACACTTCCTACGTATAACCCCAGCAGCACAAACACTAAGGACATCATTGAATAAATGGGACCTCCTGAGACTGAGAAGCTTCTGTAAAGCAAAGGACACTGTCACTAAGACAGAAAGGCAACCCACTGACTGGGAGAAGATCTTCACCAACCCCGCAACTGACAAAGGTCTGATATCCAAAATATACAAAGAACTCAAGAAATTAGACCGTAAAAGGTTAATCAATCCAATTATAAAACGGGGCACTGAGCTGAACAGAGACTTTTCAACAGAAGAAGTTCAAATGGCCAAAAGACACTTAAGATCGTGCTCAACTTCCTTAGCAATCAGGGAAATGCAAATCAAGACAACATTAAGATACCATCTTACACCTGTCAGAATGGCTAAAATCAAAAACACCAATGATAGCCTCTGCTGGAGAGGTTGTGGAGAAAGGGGCACTCTCATCCATTGCTGGTGGGAATGCAAACTTGTGCAACCACTTTGGAAAGCAGTGTGGCGGTTTCTCAGGAAAGTCGGGTTCAACCTACCTCTCGACCCAGCAATGCCACTATTGGGAATATACCCAAGAGATGCCCAAACATACAACAAAAGTATATGCTCAACTATGTTCATAGCAGCATTGTTTGTAATAGCCAGAACCTGGAAACAACCTAGATGTCCTTCAATGGAAGAATGGATGAAGAAAGTATGGAATATATACATATTAGAGTACTACTCAGCAGTAAAAAACAATGACTTCTTGAATTTTGCATACAAATGGATGGAAATAGAAAACACTATCCTGAGTGAGGTAAGCCAGACCCAAAAAGAGGAACATGGGATGTACTCACTCATATTTGGTTTCTAGCCATAAATAAAGGACATTGAGACTATAATTCGTGATTCTAGAGAAGCTAAATAAGAAGGTGAACCCAAAGAAAAACATATAAGCATCCCCCTGAATATTAACCTTCATCAGGCGATGAAAGAAGACAGAGACAGAGACCAACATTGGAGCACTGGACTGAAGTCTCACGATCCAAAGGAGGAGCAGAACGAGAGTGAGCACGAGCAAGGAAATCAGGACTGCGAGGGGTGCACCCACACACTGAGGCTATCGGGAACTCACCAAGGCCAGCTGGCCGGGGTCTGAAAAAGCATGGGACAAAACCGGTCTCGCTGAACATAATGGACAATGAGGACTACTGAGAACTGAAGAACAATGGCAATGAGTTTTTGATCCTATTGCACGTAATGGCTTTGTGGGAGCCCAGGTAGTTTGGATGCTCACCTTAATAGACCTGGATGGAGGTGGGTGGTCCTTGGACCTCCCACAGGGCAGAGAAACCTGCTTGCTCTTTGGGCTGAGAGGAAGGAAGACTTGATTGGGGGAGGGGGAGGGAATGGGAGGTGGTGGCGGGGAAGAGGCAGAAATCTTTAATAATTAAATAAATTAATTAATAAAAAAATAATTAAAATGACATATACATGGAGGTCTGCACACGGCCCTCCCTCAGTTTCTCCTATGCTACCACACTAAACAGCTTCAGTACATTTCAAACCAGAAATTAGACACAGTGTAGGGTTGTTCAGATCTTACCGGGCATAGGCTTGCTCATTTGTCTCAACATGCCTTGAAAGAGCTATGTAATTCCACTAGAGGTGTAGTCTCATACAATGACCACCACAGCCAAGGTCCTTGTGCTGTGCCCTTAGAGTCACACCCATGTCTTCTCATCAGCTCCTCCTATCCACCAATCTTCTCTCCATGAAATGTATCTTTGACTGTGTGTGAATGTATCCTTGTCTCTTCTCTCTCTCTCTCTCTCTCTCTCTCTCTCTCTCTCTCTCTCTCTCTCTGTTTGTGTGTGTGTGTGCTGGGTTAAGGTGTAAAACATATCTTTTGGCTGTGTGTAAATGTATGCCTGCGTGTGTGTGTGTGTGTGTGTGTGTGTGCTGGATTAAGGTGTGAAATGCCTTTCTTTCTGTAGGGCATCGTAGAGAGAATCTGAAGCAGGAGTTAATTCTTCCAGCAGGGTTTTAGGTGGAATGTTTTATTAGTTATTTTCTCATTGCTATAACAAAATAGTTGAAAAGAAGAAACGACCTAAGAGAGCAAAGGTTTGTTCCAGCTTATTGTTTGAGGATACAGTCCTTCCTTGCCTGGATACTGCAACAGCAAGAGAGTAAGCCAGTTGGCCACATTACCCCTACAATTAGGAAGTGGGGCTTGACTATTAAACCTCAAAGTCTGAAAAGTCACTCACTTCTGACAGCAAGATTGTACCTCCTAAAGGTTCCACAACATTCCTAGACAGCAACACCAGCTGGAGACCAAGTGTTCAAACATACAAGCCTGTGCTATGCCCTTCCCTGTTCCTCACATGGATTCTGTCCCATGTGCTACACCGTTTTACCTGTTCCTTAATTACTGGGCTCATCTTCCTATGCTGAGATCCTTGCTACATAAAGTAGCTACAAGAGATAGTTCTTTATATTGTGTGTATATATGTATGTACTATGTGTAGGTAGGTTCATGTATGCAGATAAGCATGCATATGTGTGCAGGTGAGCATGTGGAATAAGAGGACAACCATATCCTCAGAAAATCTTTACTTTCTTTTTCCAGACAATGTCACTCATGTGAACAGGGCTCACTAGTTCATCTAGGTCAGTGAGCCCCAAGGTTCTGCCTCTGCCTCCTCAGTTCTGGAGTTATGGTGAGACACCATGCCTAACTCTTTAAATAGGGACTGAGCATAATCTCATGGCCTCATGTTTTATCTTCCCAGGCTCTAAGAGACAGTTTTTCTTAGTGTTGTATTTGGATGACACTATGGTGAATTTTCTTTTTCATTAGGTAAGACCTGGTCAAGTATGCCAATTTGTCTTGCTGAAGGACATTTGCTTAGCCCTACAGCTCGGAGCAGAATAACCCTTCCTTCCACTGACAGATAGGTATTCTCCAGCTTTTACAGGAAATAAAGGAAGAAGGGTCGGTCAGGGCATCTTGTTCCTATCAAGCTCTCCTGTGCTGTCTGAACAGCACCTTTCCATGTGCTGCAGATTAGAGTTGTTTCGTATGTCTTTCAAGCCACTGAGTGACCCTGACGACTTGAGTAGCATGAACACAAGTGCATAGGGGACCAAGATTCCACACAGGAATTTTGGAGGGATATTTAGTATCCAAATCATGGCATAATGTTTGTAGCTGTCTTCTTCACATACTGCCAGACTCTTCCACATATCAAGAGTAGCTGGAGATTAAGAGTAGCCCCTATCCCCATGTGGTCAGCTCCGGCTTGGGGAAGGAAGTCACACAGGCAGTTTGATACAGTCTGATTTCTGGTGCTGAGGTTGCCTTCTCAAATGACAGTGTTAGCTATTTTGAAAGATTTGAGTAAAAATCAACAAATAAAACTCATGCCCTGCCCAAAGTGCCACTGTGTTGACTTTAGCCAAAACTTTGAACTCAATCATGTCCCTTCTTTTGCTTTTCAAAAGTGTTTTCTAGAGGAAATGTCAAAAGATCCTGCCAGAAAGAGGACTGTGAAGATGGACCCTGGGTAGTAGGTGAAGACTCAGGCCTTCTGAGTCATTGTTAGTGCCACTCATCACAAGGAGACGCCGCATTGCTATGGACAAGCTAGCAGGGAAGATGATCATGGCACCGGTTCATCCAGGGCATGCAGGGTCTGGTCTTTTTTCTCTTTTATTTTTTTGACCATTACTCTGAGATGACATGAGATGGGACTGTGGGGTGTGGGAAGAGAAAATAATTACCAGATTTGAGAAGGAAGGTGGTCTCCTTTATTCCATCAAACTCACAGACTCTGAGTTATGGGACCCGCTTTCTGACTCAGTGTAAATAGCCAGGAGTGGAGGATAAGTGACATTCTGTTAGGGCACACTGGATCTTCCTGGCCTTGCTCCAGTGATATTATCTTAATGAAGGGCAGAAAGCAGAGCCATCAGATCTTTCAGCTATTGTGACTTTGTAAGAATGACAGCCCAAGGCTAAATGCCATGGGTTTCCGGAGAATTAGCAGGTGTGTGTTGAGGTCCTTTATCATCAGAGCAGGGAGATGTAGCAATGAGTCTGTCACCTGTCCCACCCAAGCAAGTGCAGAGTGTCAGCCCAAGGAAAAGGAAATGAGCCTATTGTTCAGGAGAGGCTGAGTGAGCTCTGACATTCACCAAAACATCCACAGAAGAGTCAATGAAAAGAGAGAGGTGGAGCCCTTGGAAAAGGATGTTCATACCGAAGATGACCAAATTAACTTTCCATCTTACTGTGTGTGGTGGTTTGAAAGAAAAAGGCCCCCAAAGGGAGTGGCACTGTTAGGAGATGTGGCCTTGTTGGAGTAGGTGTGACCTGGATGGAGGAAGTGTGTCACTGTGGAGGCGGCCTGTGAGGTCTCATATATGCTCAAGCCATGCCAGAGAGAGAGAGATTCACTTCCTGTTGTCAGCAAGTCAAGATGTGGGACTCTCAGGACTTCTCCACTACCATCCCTGTATTCACACTATGATATCTCACCATGATGATAGTGGACTAAACCTCTGAAAATGTAAGCCACTCCAATTAAATGTTTTTCCTTTATAGGGGTTATATAGACACAGGTCATGGTGTCTCTTCACAGCAGTAAAAACCCTAACTAAGACACTGTGTGCTCATATACATGTGCATGTTTATGTGTTTGAGGCGTAGTTCTCTATACAATATGACTAAAGTGATACTAAAATTATGTAAAATTCTTAAAAGTCAAGGGATTTTATACACCAATTTGTTCTATTAAGGGTATTTAATTTGAACATTGGTTCTCTGATATTTGTATTGTTTTTAGAACTTTTATATTCTGAAATAGGTGTTTTTCCTATTAAATTAGAGTCTGTTTCTATATAAAATACTTTAAATATCACGTGATTCACGTCTTTAATTCCAAGATTCAGAAGCAAAAGCAGGCAGATTTTTTTTTTATGGGTTCAAGACTAACCAGGTCTACATAGTGAGTCCCTGGATAGCCAGTGCTACATAGAGTAACAGGTCTCAAGAAAGTAAGAAAAAAGACAAGACAGACAAAAAGATGCTATTACATATGAATTGATTCTATTTTTTATTTTGAAAAACATCTTTATTATCAAAATAGACACATCAATTGTATTGAAAATAAACATGTATTTGTAAGAAGATTGCAGAAGCACACCACAGTGATTTTGGTCACTTGTGAAATTTGGTGTGAGCTTCCCACAATGCACTCCTGTGTTTTTGTCATTGACTATACTGAAAGCTTTTATTCTCATTTCATGCTATGTCAGTATTAGTTACTGTTCTCCTTGCAATGCCAGCATACCTGACAAGAAGTGACTTATTTCTGCTCATGGTAAAGGAGTTACAGGGTGATGTGGGATTCCTGTCTGTATGCTGTGAATACCATTGGTTAATAAAGAATTTGCTTTGGGCCTATTCCAGTGCAGAATATGACAATGTGGGAATTCCAAGTAGATAGAGGAGGAGAGAGTAGGCAGAGTCAAAGAGATGCCATATGGCCACTGGTAAACCACAAGCATTGTGGGAAAATATAAGCTAAAAGAAATGGGTTGATTTAAGATGGAAGAGTTAGTGAGAAGTATGCATAAGCTATTGGCCAAGCAGTGTTGTAAATGATACAGTTTCTGTGTGAGTATTTCGGGTCTGGGCAGCCAGGAAATGAATAAGCAGTCTCCCCCTACAACAGATCACTGAGGTGAGAAAGGTAGAATGTTCACAGCTTGGGGAATATGCTGGGGAAACTCCTTCAGTCAATGGCCTTTGAGATGCTGGACCACTTTGGATGTGGCCTTGGGTACTATAAAAACAGATGTAGAAACGCCCTCTCTCTCTCTCTGCTACTAGATTTGGTTCCTGTTCTCTGCTCGTGCAGAGGGCTGTTGATCTGTCCCTAAATAAAGAACCCCTTATTATACCCAATTCTGAGCTAGTATGGAACTACTTTATCATGATCCTCTGTAGGGATCTGGTCCTATTGAGATTATAGTCAGGAAGCAGTGAAAAATGGGTGCTCGTCCAAGCTGTCTTTTCCTTTTGCTTCAGTCTAGGCCCCTACCAGACCAGCAGATTGGTGCTGCCTACATTCAGAGTGGGTCTTCCCATCTCAGTTAACCTAGAGGCAATCCTTTATAAACAGATCCAGAGGATAACCATCTGGTCCTCTCTCTTAGGGCTCTCTAGGGGCTTGTCTCCTAGGTGGCTCCAGATCAAGTCACTTTAAGACAAAAGCATCACAGTATTCTTTTCTGGACCTATTTTCTCAGAGTCCGTCTCCTGCTCTCTGTGTTGTTTGCTGGCATTGTGTCATCCTGCCATTCCACTTCCCAGCACCTGGCAGATGGAGGATCAGGATAAGTAAGTGATTTATGAAGCAAACAGTTGCTTTCATTTTTGGGTTTTCATCATATTTCCTATT
The DNA here is from genome assembly GCF_950005125.1 of Chionomys nivalis. Lineage (NCBI taxonomy): Eukaryota > Metazoa > Chordata > Mammalia > Rodentia > Cricetidae > Chionomys > Chionomys nivalis. Next base: position 555,031 of record NC_080106.1, on the reverse strand, counting down.
TTCTTGAGACTCTGAATGCATTCTCATTTTCTCTGGATGTGCCCTCAGGCTGCTCTATTGTCATTGATTGTTATACACTCATCTGTTTCCCTGTTTACACTATGGACCAGGTTTATAGCTCTTATAATTAGTTAAGGCTACCATCTATTTTTTACCTTATACTATATATTAGTGTAAGAATATGGAGTTGGCTGTCTGTTGATATTTACTTATGCAGTCACCAGGGTCTCTGATGCATACCTCATTTAGATCTTGGGCCAATTCTGGAACTTACTGATGACAGCAAGATGCCATCCCTGACTGTGCACCCAAGAAAGTAAGGGACACACTGTTAACCTCCTGATTAACGCCACTTTTCATAAGTAGAAAACTTTAACTTCTTTATTAGAGAAAAAAAAACCTTCATTGATGGACCTGAAAATCTTCTGGTTGCTGACCATGTATGTGAAGAGTGGCTACTGTCCAAACAAATGATCCTCCTCTCTCCCCTCTCTCCCTTTCCCTTGCTTTCCTTTACAAAGATGGAGCCTCTTGCAGTCTACTCTGGCCTAGAACTTTTTCTTAGCTGGGGATGACCTTGAACTGCCTCCACCTTACCTCCTAAATGCTAGGATTGCTAGTGTGCACTGTGCATGTCTAGGTTTCTGTTTGTTTTGTTTTGTGGTTCTGTCAGGCAGATCTCTGTGAGTTCGAGTCCAGCCTGGTCAACAGAGTGAGTTCCAGGACATCCAGGGCTACACAGAGAATTTCTGTCTTAAAAAACCCAAAACAACAACAGCAGCAAAAATACATTTTATGGTAAGTGAAAATGAAAACATAGAAAATTAATCATTTTAATCTCTTTCTTATTAAAATATATAGTACATATTTCTTCTGATACACAGATTCATGGCATGGATTCAAGGTTTCTGTACTTGAAACCACATGCCTTACGTATTTTAGAGCTTTTTATCTCCTCAGAGTGGTGAGTGGCTGTACTGTCTCCCATACAAACTTAAGATTGCTGTTACTGTGTCACATACTCGGGTGGTTAGTAGTCTCTTTGTATACAAATGACAAACAAACCAAGAATGAAATTAGTTAAATGATCCTTTACCATAGCCTCGGCAAACAGTTAACCCAACAACAACAAAAACCCAAAATATTTTGCAGTAAATCTAACCAAGGAAGTGGAAGACTTGTAAAATGAAAACGTTTATACACGGAAGAAAGAAACTAAAGAAGATAGAAAAACCTCCCATGCTCCTGGATTCGTAGGAGTATTGTTGTAAAAATGGCCATCCTACCAAAAACAATGCATAGACTGAATGCAATTTCCATAAAAATTCCAACATAATTCTTTTAAAAAATGTGAAAATAATCTCCAAATTTATATGGAAACACAGAAGACCCAGGATAGCCAAAACAATCCTAAGCAGTACAGGCACTGATGGAAGTATTACCATCATTGACTTTGAGATGTTATTCAGAGGAACAGTAATTAAAACAGAATAGCACTGTCATTAAGACAAACTCATTGATCAGTAGAATAGAACCGAGAACCCAGACATAAGTCTACACTCCTATAGCCATCTGTGTTCTGGCAAAAGTAAAAAAAAATAAACAGTCAAGAAAAGACGGCATATTCAACAAATTGTGCTGGCCAAACAAGATATCAACAGGTTTAAGAATGAAATTAGATCCTTCTAGTTCACCCTTCACAAAACTCAGTTCCAAATGGATCAAGCACTTCAACATAAGGCCTGATGATAGAGAAAAAAGTAGGGAATATACTTCAACTTTATTTTTAACACACACCACACACACACACACACACACACACACACACTTGGAGTTTAAATGGAATTACCCTACAAAGCTCGCAGTGCTTCTCCCAGATACCATAGGTTATAAAATAATAAGCTCAGTGATAGATTAGGTTACCTTTGTTCAAGTTGTTGGTGAGTAGGGTCTCATAATCCCCCACCCCAATATTAGAGGCTTCAGCCATTTATCTTGGTTGCCCTCCAGAACTTGATAAGACTCTATTGATGAAAATAGCACATGATGCTGGCGGGGGTGGTATCTCACACCTTTAATCCCAGTACTTGGGAGGCAGAAGTAGGTAGATATCTGAGTTCAAGGCCAGCCTGGTCTACATATAGAGTGAGTTCCAGGACATCCAGGACTACACAGGAAAAACCCTGGTTTGAAAAACCAAAAAGAAAAAAAAAAAGGATAGCACATGCTTGAGTTATAAAATACGGAGAAACCACAAACTGTTAGTGGCACTTTGTTGGGAGGGCCTATTACATGCTACCAAGGTAGTATGCTCAGCTTTAAATGAAATATCTACATCACATCTCTCCTCCAAAGGAAAGGGGCTCATTATAGAAGACAGGGTAGGAAGACTGTAAGAGTCAGAGTGGGTAGACATCTGTAGTAAAACAGTATTTGCTAAACACGGCAGGGTCTTTGTACAAACATACCCACTGCACTGCCTCTTCATGCACAAGAGCTTCCAGACTTGTAATCTCCTTCTGTCCATTCTGTTCTCAGTTTGAGTGACACATGGTGAATGCCTGGTGCCACATCTCCATTTTCCAAGTCCTATAGAGCTCATCTGATGTGCTATCTGACCACATACTATCAAGGCCAAGACACCATCCACTGCAACCTACATCTCCAGTGCAGAAATTCAGTTCTGTGAGCCTGCTCTGCTCCTCCTGACTTGATGTTCCCATCATTAAGCTCTCTGCCCATCACTGTTGCAATTTAAAATATGTTCACATTGTTTACTTGTTTGCTTAGTATACAGTGATACAAATTCTGTCGTGATGTATTTTCCTCCAGCATCAATGCCCCATTTTGTAAACACATGTTCCTTATTATCCTTAAACTCTGTATAAAAGAGTCACAGGAGCATCCAAAAGGAGAGTTTTGGAGAATCTTGCTCAGTAGTTTTCTTTCTCTTTCGTTTCCAAGAGATAAACTAGTGCATATTGCATCTTCATTCAGGGCATACATTCTGCTTTCTATGTCTGTTTTCCTAAGTGTGCAACAACTGTTAGGCCTCAGCGGAAGGGGGTGAGCCATGAATCAGGTAAATGTGAGCACAGAAGGAAGTCACAGGCTGGGGAGAAAAATTACAGTCGCTGCATGTGCATGCCCAATGTTCCAAGGGTAACTTGTGGGAGTCAGTTCTCTACCTTATGGTTTGGGGGCTTAGACTCAAGTCATGAGGCTTGGTGGCATGCACCTCTACTGCTGAGTCATCTGGCTGGTCCAGAATTTGTGAAAGATTTAAAACACAAAAGTCAGGTATCCAGATGGCTGAACACAGCTCAGATTTTTACCTGGAAATCTCAAGCAAGGCTTCAGTGAAATAAAAATACTTGCATAAAACCTGAAGTCAATGAATGAGTGGGAGCAGCAGATATTCAGGGAATATATTCTGGGAAGTGAAAAGTACCGTGGCAGGATCCTGTTCACTGGTGGCAGGTGAGAGGAGGAGCACCTTTAAGGAGCACTGTTACCAAGGGGGAGCATTGAGAAATACAGTGAGAAGCTTAATTAGGGGGGTTGCATAAAGCCCCCTCTGAGGTACAGCCAGAAGGTTCCGCAGGCACCACCCCAAACCAGACAAGGATGTACATGCATAGCAGATGCCTTACTGCTTTCCTGAAAGATGTTTTGTTAAGAGTGGGACTAGAACAGGAAGCGCTTGCTTGCTTGCATGGAAAATACAGAGAAGTAAAAGGGAGGTGCCTTGTCTAACTGTCACTCAGTAACTAGTTCAGTCAGCAGGTGCCCCAGTTCAGCACACGGGGCTATTGCCCAGGCACCCAGATCTGTCAAGGTTCCTCACTGAGCATTATGCATTTATTTTTATATCTAGCCAATTGTTACAGCTATATTTATAAAACGAACAATAACCATTGCACTGGATAAATTCTGCAGCAATGGTAAGATTTTTGTCTTGTGAATCAGCCTGGCCTCCAGCATGACAGCTTATCAGGAAGGTGTTGTTAGCAACAGTCTAAATGTGATGCTATGCAGAGAAAGCCTATGGGCAGCTTTATGTTAACATTTTGGTGGGAAATCTTTCATTTTTCACTTTCTCTGTTTTTCTTCTAATTGCTTATAAGTACTCTGTTTTAATCCTGCAAAGAATATTGTAAACAAAAACAGCACCTAACGTGCTATTGGTCTGAACATCTGACTCCTATTTTCTATTCTTAAATATCGGGATGTAAAGTAGCAAAGAAATAACTTGAATTTGTCGATTGAACCACAATTTGTCTTCCAAGTTTGAATCCAAATCCTGTCTCCTGACAGGGTACACTCTACTTTCATACTTCATGGATATGAAAATGAAATTAACTCAGGTGACCATGGAAACCACCCACTGTAGTTGAATAACATTTTCACTCTTCCTGGGAACTGAAGGTTTCAGCAAGATGAAAAAGAGAAGGGGCAGGGTATAGCTTAGTGGAAACGAAACATGTATGAAAACACCTGATGAGACCCAATTAGTTCATAAGGTCATTAGAAATCTAACAACAACACAAGAGGAGTTTGAAAAGAAGCATTGCACTGAGTGAACACTGCTATTATTAGAAGACATGAATTATTAAAAGAACCAAGCAAAATACAACCCGGTTCTAGGCACAAGTAACCTCTTTCTGAATCATTGGTCAGAGAGAACCAAGAGGCACCCAAAGCAATACAAGTTATTGCCATGGCTCTTTACTGACCACAAGAACTAGATGGTGAGACCCTGATGCTAAAGACAGCTCTCTCTTGCTTCTGGCTCTTGCTTCTGATTGCTAGACTGTTCTGGTTTGTGCAGAGGACTGTTGTCTAGAACAGTGATCTGTATGTTTTCCCCTTAAATAAAGAACCCTTTTATTATTCATAATTCTGAACTGTTGTGGGATTATTTTGTGATTTACGTCATCAGTGCTGAGCATAAGTGACTGTTGGTGCTGAGCATGAGTGACTGTTGATGCTGAATGTGAATGTCTGTTGGTGATGAGCGTGAGTGACTGTTGGTGCTGAACATGAATGACTGTTGGTGTTGAGTGTGAGTGATTGTTGGTGCTGAGCATGAGTGACTGTTGGTGCTGAGCATGAGTGACTGTTGGTGCTGAGCATGAGTGATTGTTGGTGCTGAGAATCAGTGACTGTTGGTGTTGAGCACAAGTGACTGTTGGTGTTGAGTGTGATTGACTGTTGGTGCTGAGCATGAGTGACTGTTGGTGCTGAGAATCAGTGACTGTTGCTGCTGAACGTGAGTGACTGTTGGTGCTGAGCATGAGTGACTGTTGGTGCTGAGCATGAGTGACTGTTGGTGCTGAGAATCAATGACTGTTGCTGCTGAATGTGAGTGACTGTTGGTGTTGAGTGTGAGTGACTGTTGGTGCTGAGTGTGAGTGACTGTTAGTGATCATCCACAGGTGAACCATCTGTATCAATCTTGTCCCCACAAGGCTCGAGAAGATTGATGATACAGAAAGATCAGATAATTGAACTGATCTCGGGTTGTCTGCTAAAGCAGTTCCTTCTGTGTTGCCTTCTCCATCAACTACACTCAAACCTGTATTGTGTGTAGACAAAAGGTCATATTAGATTCACAAGATGTTTCCACAGCTAAAATTAGCACCATCTGTTTTATTCTTGAGGCCCCAGTCACACGTTTGAGGCAGTATTAACCTTCCTTTAACCATCTTCAGGAAAGTTTGGGACAAGTTTATTTGGATTTGAGTCTTAAATGTCACCTGAAAGTCTATGTGTTACATGCTTGACTGCCTGTCCATGGAACCTGTGGCAGGCTGTGGCTGTCTTGGAGGTCATGCTATAATGGAGGGATCTAAGTTCCCATTGGTATGCCCTTGAGGCAGACACTTGGGTCCCAGCCATCCTCTCTCACTGGCTGGCATGAGGGGAGTAGAGTGATGATACCTTATTACCTCACCATGGCCTATTGCTTTACTAACCACAGAGGCAGCCATTCAGACCTCTGCTACTCTGAGTCCATGTAAACTTTTCCTCTCACCTACTGATGTATTTGTGTCAGCCTCAGCCTTGTTTTATGGAGATGGGAAGCTAACTGCCACAACGGGCTTTAAGGGAAGTAGCTGTCTTTCAAAATATAAAGTGTGCTACTAATAACATCTGTGTCAAAAATGACAACTGAGGGAGGATGGTGTACTCCAATGATTTATAATTTATCCACTTCCATCAAAATTTACTGTAACTGGATCTGGGCAGGTGATTTAGCTGGTGGAGTACTTGCCTACTGTGTATGAGAGGCTCTGGGTTTGATCACCAGCACCACATAAACCAGGTGTAATGTGATACCCATGATCTTAGCACTTGAGAGATAGAGGTTCAAGGTCAATCTCAGCATCCTAGGGAGTGTGAAGCCAACTGGGATACAGGAGTCTCAGGTTCCAAGAAAAGAAATTAATGTAATAATATTTCTGCCCCCCAAAGATAAATTGCAGTCAACTCCTACTTTGAGGAGGTGACCTCAGAGGAGGCACACCTCATGACATTATCGAGGGAACTATGGAATTCACCCTCTGATTGTGTTTTGCCTCTTTGTGGGAAGATACAGAGAGAAGAACTGGTTTTAATCTGAGACTGTCCCTTTCAAATGAGATCTCAGGGTCAGTGCTCCCAGAGAAGCTGAGAGATATGAAAGTATTGGTTACATGGGAGGAAAGCTTTAAAACAATGCAGAAGAGGAAATGTACACCTGACAACCTATCCCCTGCCTGGAAAGACGTTCACAAAGATCTGCTAGAGAGACAGCTGTCACTGGGTTCTGATGTGGAGCAACAACAAATGCCAAGCACAGTGGGTATTCACTGATTGGACAAAGCTGAGCAGAGCACGGGGTCTCTTCTAAATGCCGGCTCAGATGAGTGGTCCAGCACTGAGAAGCACTTAACAATAGAGGGGAAGAAAGGCTCGGTGTTCAGCTCGTCTGCTAAAACGATCCCTGGAGAGGAGCTAGCCAAGTTTTCCTGTGCACTCTGCTTTGCTCTCAGAAATGCATTGTCAAAATGTGCCTTCCACCCATGTGCCACGTCTGAATCTGTGAGACAATCAAATCTTTAAACCCAATTAGTGTGCATCAGTACCCCAGAGCAGAAGTGGGCGTGTCCGATGTCTAGCTTGTGTATATGAATATGTGGAGTTGTTTTGTTTGGTTGATTTCTTTTCCCCTTTTGAGAATGGGTTTCATGTAGCCTAGAGTGGCCTCAAATTTACTATATAGCTAAAGCTGGCCTTGAATTTCTTCTCCCTCTTCATCTTCCTGCAGAGCTGACAACTGGGGTTATGTGGGGCTAGGGATGGAGCCAGCATTTTGTGCTTTCTAGACAAGCATTTTACCAAGTTAGTACGGCCCCAGACTAATAGTTTTGTAGTAGAGAAACCCCAAATTTAGCTACTTCTTTGACTTGAGAATAATTCTATACCGATAGCTATATACAAACTGAGAATGGGTAATTAAAAAAAAACTGGCTAAGTTGAATTAAGTTGTATTGTTAGCACACTGCATTGCTTGTAAAAATGCAAGCTGGTACAACCCCTTTGGATGTGACAATTTCTCAGAAAATTAGGAAATAACCTTCCTCAAGACCCAGTAAAACCACTTTTGGGTATATATCCAAAGGATGCTCAATCATGCCACAAGGACATGTCCTGAACCATGTTCATAGCAGCTTTGTTTGTCATAGCCAGAACATGGAAACAACCTAAATGCCCCTAGATAGAAGAATGGATAAGGAAAATGTGGTACATTTACATAATGGAGTCTACACAGCAGAAAAAAAATGGATGGAGCTAAAAAACATTATTTGCAGGAAAATGGATGGAGCTAAAAAACATTATTTTGAATAAGGTAACTCAGACATAGAAAGACAATTATCACATGTACTCACTCATAGGTGGTTTTTAAACACAAAACAAAGAAAGCCAGCCTACAAACCACAATCCCAGAGAATTTAGACAACAATGAGAACACCAAGAGAGACTTACATAAATCTAATCTACATGGGAAGTAGAAAAAGACAAGATTTCCTGAGTAAATTGGGAGCATTTGGACCTTGGGGAAGGGTTGAAGACGGGAGGAGAGAGGCAGGGAGGGGAGCAGAGAAAAATGTAGAGCTCAAAAAATCAATAAAAAAGAAAAAAATAACACACATGTTACGAAGTTAAGTGGATTTCTTTATGTTTGAGACAGTCTTACTCCACTGGTCTCACACTCGAGATGCCCCAGCTCCTGTTACCAGAGTGTCAGGTGTGTTCCCCTATTTCCCACGAAATCAGACAGTGAATGCAATACGTGATGCATGTAAGAGCTGTAATTAAAAAAATAGTTCAGGGTGAAAACATGATTGTTGTTATGAGTGCTGTGAGTTATTTTCTTTATAAAACATGATACACACAGTGGCAACAGTACATGTGAATTCAAACCTCGCTAAATGGGTACAAAGAATTAGATGATGAAAATCATAAGGCTTTAACCAATAATATAACACTCTATAAGAATACACCCTTGATGTATTCTATTTCCCCACAATTTTCCTCACTGATATCATTTCTACACTGGTGAGAATATAAATCATACAGCAGTGTTCTGAAGGGTGGGGATATAGTTCAGTTGGTAGAGTGCTTGCCTAGTATTCAGAAGACCCTGGGTTCAATCCTCAATCTACATAAACTGTTTCCTGCCTATGATCCTAGAACGTGGGAGGTAGAAGCAGGAAGATGAGGACTAAAGGTCTTCCTTACTACATAACAAGTTCCAGACAAGCCTGAACTTTATGAATCAATCTCCCCCTCCATATGCATATTCTAAAGTGATATTTTCTCTGAAAGATCTCATTAGTACATATTTTACTAAATTCATATAACTAGGTGGAAATAATTGGAGAACAATGTCTCTAAGAAACCTTTTATTATTTGAGGAATTTCAAATGCGGTAAAACAGGCACAAAAGCAAAATCTCAGGCAGTATAATTACCCTAGGAACTTGCTTTGTTATTAAAAGGCAACATGTGGGCTTCCCAGGACTGCAGGAAAGACCCTGTGGCTCTAGCCAGCTGTCAAGGCTTCGATATGTAAATCTGTATTTTATTCTTCCATAGGCACATCTTCACAGATAGGACTGGTGTAACTCACATCTTTTTATTGAACATTAGATCTTGCTTTATGATAGTCTACCAGATGGATTACTAGCTGTGAGCCCATCTCTTAAATCTCTATACACGAATGTAACACTATATGTTCATTTTAAAATGCAGTTGAATTTCCGTCATGCTTTATACTATGGTGATTTTAGTTCATGAGAAGTCTAATATGATTAAACAATTTTATTCAAGATTTGAAAAATGCTAATTTCCAATGGATGCAGTTGACGGAGGTAATATCCAAATCTAGCACAGTAGCACATCTTAGATGGAGACGTTTGGAGACACCTTCTTCCCCAGGCCTCTCAAAACAATCTGAGTGTTTCTTAGTACTTAACCCGACTGCTATGAAGTCATCTTTGTCATCTAAGGAATGACTTTGACTTTGAGGATCACAGGTGTGCTCCACTGCAGCTGATTTACTGTGGTGCTGGTGGGTGTCTGAACCCACAGCTTCATGAGAGCTAGGCAGTCATGTCCACTGAGCATCAGTCCCAGTCTAACAAATTTTCATCTCATAAGATAAACGTGTAACCTACTCTGAGCCATGCACTGCTCTAGGACTTAAGAACAGTAGCTGAAAAGCAGGATGTTTCAATAAAGTATTAGCCTGGCAAGCACAAGGTCCTGAGTTTGATTCCTGGAACCCACATAAAAAAGACCCAGCATGGCGGTATACCTGGAATCCCAGCACTGCTAGGCTGATCCCTGAGACTCACTAGCCAGGCATCTAGCCCACTTGGTTGAGCTCCAGGCTGGTAAGATCCTGTCTCAAAAAGAAAAGAATAAAAAAGAAAGAAAAATAGAAAAGAAAAGAAAGTAGCAGGTCATAATGTTGAGAAAATCACATATTATTGTAAGACCTAGAAAGCAAACTAAATAAATACTATGATATTACAAGTGATTACTATTGCAGAAAACAAACAAAAATGGTACTAAGAATCAGCAGTTCTGACAACGATGTATAAGTTAAATAGTTAATTAGAGGAATTGGGCAGATGTCAGTGGAGTCATGGCTTCTGCTTTGGCTCTCAAGGGCAGTGAAGAAGGGACCAGCTTCCATAGAACAGGAGTAGCCATCAGGAGGCATAGGCTGAAATATGTCTGCAATGTTCCAAGAATAGCATGAGAGAGGTGGCCGAGGGAGAGATCCACAGTACAGAATCAGTGGGGTCTCGAAGACTTTGTGTTTGGTTTCTAGAGCCATCAGAAAGCTTAAAGCAAAGCAAAGACCTGGTCAGGTTAATTCTAAGAGGAGTGCTCTCCTGTAGTGTCAGGAACAATGCACTGCGGGAGGAACCAGAGAGGGCCCACTAGAAGGTGACTGTGACAACCTCGGAGAGGACAGTATGGTGGCCCACAGAGCAGGCGATGCTAGAGGTGATAAGTGGTTGGAATGGAGATGTATTTGAAAGTTCAAGCTCTACCACATGCGGGGCATTAGAAGAAAAGAAGCCAAGGAGGCTGAATTTAGACCTAAATTCCATTACTGAGGCAAGGAATACTGGAATGCAATAGGTTGAGTGAGGAGTTGAGTTTCATACATTGGATATTTAAAATATCTGATTTGAAGTACACTAAAATACATCCTGGCATCTGCACATGAACATGTGCATTTTACAGGAGACCGTCTAGGCAAAGACATGAGTGAGGACTCATCAAACACAGAAGGCAGATGGCTCTGTGTGGATAAAGTGTAGAAGCTGCTTTTGCTGAGAAACACTGACTCTCTCTGTCCTCCCCCCCCCCCACACACACACAAAGAGAGAAAGGGAGGGAGGAAGGAAAAGAGAGAGAGGGGTGGAAAGAGTTTTCACACATAAATGGTTGGTAACTGGACTTCTCTTTGACATGCTCCATTGTGTTCCAAGGCAAGAGGTGAAAGAGTTGAGGAGGTGTGTCGTTGTTTTGGTTTGGTTTTGGGTTTTGACCATTTTCTTTCAGACAGCCTCGCATGTAGCCCATGCTGACCTCCAACTTGCTGTGTTGCACAGGGTGACCTTGAATTCCAATCTTTCTGCCTCTGTCTCCCAAGTGCTAAGATAACAGGAATAGACCACACCTGGGCTAAAGGATGTATTTAAATTAGTACTTTAAGATTCCTTTTCGGGAGGCACAAAGGATTATACAATTACCAGTCAAAAGATCCAAGTAAATATTTAACATGGAAGAGATGCTTTTGCTTCCAGTCCTTGATGTTCAATGTTCTGAAATATCAAGAAGGTAAAATCTCCAGAATCCTTCCAGTTGCAGCTGTGTGAACAGTTTGCTTCAAAATACCATTAAAGGCATAGTTAATGTGGTGAGACTTGGGCATAACAATGAGAGAAAGCCTAGCAGCCATTGTGTGTAAATGCTAAGCCTGGCTCAGTGTCTCCATACCTGGGGACCCTCACTCAGTCAGACCTTACTTGGGGAAATTGTAATGTGATTTTTCTTATTATAATTTTCTAATATAACATATGTTGAGAGAGGACAAGGTCTGTAACCAATTTTGATACCTATTAATAAAGGTGAAAAAGAAGTTAAGATACTCTATTTAAAACAATACTCTTTGCTATGGGTGCATGCGGTGATTGCTGGCGTTTGTGATATGAGATCCAATGGAAGGCAAGTACAGAACTCTGGGCATAGGAAAACAGAGGAACTGCACTGGAAAACCCCTCACCACTCTTTCAGGCTGACTCACAGCATCATGGGACTCAATTTATGTTTGACGTCATTCTCCAAGCTAGCAAGCAGTCCACTCTCAAAATAATAGACTGAATATTAGCTCCAGAAATGAAGTGAAATTACTCCCTAGAAGTCTCTGGGAGAAATGAATGAATGGAATCATGAAACCGAATATATCATATAGACCTGAATGTATTTGATAAAGAGATTTTCACACACAGCGTCTCCTTGGATTTCTAAGCTTGTGCTGTATTATTAGCCTTAAAATGGAAAAAGTAATGCTTTTTTGGGTGGTTAACTGGATATTTGTAACAATCTGCAAGATCTTTTGGCATTTGTTGGTAAAGTTCTCTTGAAATAGATTCAAATCTGTGTATTTCCAAATGTCCTACCCATTACTAAGTAGTTTTAGTGAGTTACCACAAAGTCAAATGGTTATTTACATATTCTAACTCCCTGTCTCCTCTAGCAGTTCCATCTCTGCCCTGGATCAGGCCAGACTCACTGAGCTATGGTTGCTTCACTATGTTGTGACAATAAGTAACTGTTAACCGGACAGATTTCAGCCTATGGGCACCTTGTGTGGGTTCTCTAGACTAGGTTAGGCTTTGGGAATATGTGGAGGGCTTGTTTTGATTAAGCTGACTGAAGCAGAAGGCCATCTTAACGTGGTGGTACCCTCTAGAGGTCCAGGTATTAGGAAAACCTTTTCCTTTTGCCTGTTTATCTTTGCCTCTTGTTGGTAAGAGCTGCTGTCAGAGCTGCCCTTCACTGACCTCCCATCATGGACTGAAGACCACTGCTGTGAAGTTCATGCTCTGGTTTCAGGAAGGGAGGAAAGCCACAGGAAGCCTGGATGTTGAAGATGTTGTGAAGTTGTAGGTGAAAAAGACACGGCTTATTCACTATCACACAGGCTGAGAGACAGCCACAGTATGGTCACCTCCCCAATCTGGCACACAGGCTACATATAGATAGGTATACAGGTCTACACACACACACACACACACACACACACACACGCTTTCACGTACACAGCTACACATTAGCAAAGGGTTCAGGCCTTTAACCTCAAGGCCTATACAGAATTCCACAAAGTTTCCCTTTTCCAAATACAGTTATATAACAAAATACCTCAGAGGTTTTGGAAGGATTTCCTTGACTTATGGTGTCAGTCATGTGCTTGCTCACAGAATCTATATCAGCTCTATATTGTCTAAAAACAAACTGGCCCTTACTGCCTTTTGTTTCCAAGAACCAGTTCCGCAAGAATCCTCCAAGCCTTCAGCACAGGTTGGTACTGTTGAGACCTTTAGTCTCCAGCATTAACCAGCTGTTAGGTTCTCAGCTCTCCAGTGCGAATGCAGCTTTTGTTGGAATACCCAAACTAAATAATCGAAATCAGCCTAGAAAATCCTTTTTGAATATAGATTCCTATCAGAGAGCCTCGATTAATTAATACAGTCAACGTCAGGTGTATGATATGGCCAGTAGGAGGCATTATAAAGAAATGAGAAACTGGAAGAGAGAGGCTCAGAACATAGCTTTCCTTCCCCATTTTCACATCTTAAGTGCTGATTCTTTCTGTTGTGTTAGTACTGAAATAGGAGATAATTGGTTTGGTTGTCAAAATATTAATCATAGTAATGTTTCTCCAATCATTGTCAATAATGTTATCGGAGGACTAAGGGTATGGCTTGGCTTGTCGAGTCCTTGCTTAACATTCATGAATCCCTGGCTTCTCTTTCCTGTGCCACAGAAAGTGGGTATGGTGAACTATGCATGTAATCCCAGGAGTTAAAAGATGGAGGCAGGAGAACCAGACATTCAAGGTCATCTTTAGTTATATATCAAATTGAGGGTAATCCGGGCTGCATTTGACTCTGTACACAATAATCTTAACAAATTGCCATCACTATCATAATGCATTGGAGCAGAATCAGGTTTATTTGCCTTCTATATAGATCCGGGTAGTAGGAAGAGTGGCTGTACATGTTTAAATTGGTAACAATAAACGAAGAAACACACCATGGCAATTTTTTCTGTAGCACAGACCATGCTTAAGAGCAGGAAGGAGGCTGTCATGGTGGGTGCGTTGAAGAAGACCACCGGCCTGGTAGGATTAGCTGTGTGCGACACTCCACACGAGAGGCTAACAATATTGTATACAAAGATTCTTGATATTTTGAAGCAGTTCCCTAAACATGTAGCCTATAGAAAATACACAGAACAGATCACCAATGAGAAGCTGGATATGGTCAAGGCGGAACCAGATGTTAAAAAATTAGAAAACCTGTTTCAGGGTGGTGAAGTAGAAGAGGTGATTCTTCAGGTTGAAAATGAACTAAGTCTGGCAAGGAAGATGTTGCAGTGGAAGCCATGGGAACCACTGGTGGAAGAGCCTCCTGCCAACCAGTGGAAGTGACCAATATGATTACAGTGTCTGATGGTTGATACCAATTAAATATGCAATTAAATGTTCGTTATGCAAAAAAAAAAAAAAAAAAAAAAGAGCTGGAAGGAGACCAGGCAGTGGTGGCACATGCCATTAGTCACAACACTCGAATCTCTGTGAGTTCGAGGCCAATCTGGTCTACAGAGTGAATTCCAGGACAGGTTCCAGATCTACAGAGAAACACTGTCTTGAAAAACAAAACAAAACAAACAAGAAAAAAAAAAAGAGTTGGAAGGTCTTTGCATATATCCAAGGTAGGGAAGAGGGGGTCAAGTCTACTTTCCAAGCAACTAGGCTGCATGCAGAAATTACAGGCTGAATCAAAATGAGCACTTTCCTTGTCTACGGAAAGACAATGTGGATTGAGTTATTTGCCTATTCACCTTCCCTTTTGATTTAGTATTACCTTTTAGTCAGGGTTTCTTTCTTCCTCTTTCTTTTTCCTCCTTCCCCATCCCCAACTCTCTCTTTCAGAAAGGGTCTCTTGTGTACCACCTTCAAACTCATTATGCAGTATCGCATGTCTGATCCTCCTGCCCCTACCATCCAGTGGTGGGATTAAAGGCATGTGCCACCACACGTGCTTTATAGTGCTGGGGACCAAACCCAGGCACTTTTACATTCTAGGAAAACATGCTACTAACTGATATACATCTCTGGCCATTTTTATTATCACAGAACTTTAGAACTATGCCTTTGTTACTGAGTAGAGTTACAGAATAACTACACATAAATCTGTATATTATCATTCAATAAATGTAAACATTTTAACACTTAATTTGAAACAAACAAACAAACAAAAATCTGCAACAGAGACTAAAAGGAGGTGAAAAATACAACCAGAGCACCCTGTGGGACTGGGTGAGAAGGCTGAATTTCAGGAAGTCAGGATCTGGGTCTCTGGTTGGGAAAGAAAGACGACAGAGACAAGGGAGAACAAGGCTTGGGGGAAAGAGAGTTGGTTTGCTTTGTTTCCCCATGAAAGGGAGGTGGAAGTTAATATAGTGAACTGCAGTTTAAAACCCTGATTTAATAACTGGAAGTGAAGGAGAAGCCATGTGTTCTTGGGAGGTGGCAACAAAGGCTGCTGGGAGATCAAATGCACAAGACATCAATTGGTGGCATAGAGGGGGCAATTTCTAAGCCTCATGGCATCTGACAGGCTGTTTTCAAGACCATTTTGACATAATCGTATGAAAATGACCCTAGCAAAGATTAGAGTCACATTTTAAAGTCCTCCCAGCCCCCAAGCACAGTATCAAGAATGGAGCCCTGGCTTCATATATGTCAGGCAAGCTCTCTACTGCTAAACTGCATCCTAGCTCAGGTAAAACTCAACCTCCCAGCCACATCCACCAAGGCTCTGGGGCTGTTTCATTTAATTCTGTATTGTTTGTATTCTTACAGGCGTTTATTATTTGTTTCATCTATTTTAATTGCATTTTTTTTATTTCAGAAGTATCTAAAATCAGTATGTTTGCTATTACCATCACTATTGAATTACCTAACTTTTGAAAATTTCATATATGTGTATGAGGTATCTTGGTCATATTCATTCCTCAGCTCCAGCCTTCTCTGTTACCTCCCTAGCATATACCTCAACTCCCCAGATTCCTAACTCTTCTTTTCTAACCGACTAAATACAAGTGCTGCCCATGTGCGCACGACTATAGAGATCATCCAATAGGGCATGGGCAAGTAACTCTCCTTGCTCATCAGCCATCAGTTGCCATTAGCTTTCCAGTTAGGGGTGGGGCATCATGAGTCCCTCCTGTCTCAATACTATGGATTTATGTATGGATTCTGGATATGTTATATCCAGAGGACAGCATTTCATAGTATGCCTATATATTCTCAAGTTCTGACATTCTTTCTCCTCTTCTGTGATGGTCCCCAACCCTTGGTGTGGGGAGAGGGTGATATAGATGTTTCATCAACAGCTAATACTCTCATTAGTTATTCTCAACATTTTGCATAGTCATAAGTTTTTGCATTAATCACTACCCACTGCAATAAGAAGATTCTTTAACCAAAGTTGAGAATAGTACATATCTACACTATAAACAAATATTTAGAAGGCAACGTGACAACATGACCATTTAGCAAAATTACACAAATAGATTCTTCCCTAAGGCCTATAACTTCCCTAGCCATGTTTGTTTTTTTTTGTTTGTTTGTTTTTTTTGTTTTGTTTTTTTTCTATGTTTACAGCACCAGGCATGAATCCCTCCCTGAGCAGCCCTCAAATCCAGTCAAATGAGCAATGGATTACCCTATAAACAGTTTGGTCAATATTGCACCAATGAACACCTCTTGCATGGCTGTCCTTCGTGCACCATGTGTCAGAACAGGTCTGTGAATGAAGGTGTGAGGAGATTTCTGAGGGTTTGTGAGAAAACTTCCGAGTAACAAGACAAGAGCCTTGTAACCTCTGTTTTTCCATAGCATGTGCTGTTCTTGGAATGAGCTTCTGTGCCCTCCAGGTGTAATAAATAGGAGTAAGTTCACTTCAGATCACCCAGCATCTCACCCACTATTGTTCAGAATGTTCTGACTGTACAACCTAACCTCTTGTGTCCTTACCCTTGTGACTGTATGGAGCTTGAACTCAAGTGGACATTGCTCATGTGACTTTGCCTGACCCTCAGAATCAACCTCAATATAAATTGCTTGATGCCCTGAATAAAGATGGCTATTGTATGAGACTTTAGTATGACCCATGTTTAGGCTCCACTCTCCCAGGTTTATGCCATCAACAGGAGCAGCAACATCATGCAAGGTCCATTGCTAGCTAAAAGCATTGGTGCCTTTTCTACACCAGTAGCGTGTGCAGCACCTTCTGGCAACTATGAAAGTTAGGGAGAGCGATTTCTGGTCAGTCGAGGTTGATTTAGCTATGTACTGCATCCAAAGTGAGTGGTGTTTTTAGTAACAGGATTTTACCACATATTTATGGTGGTCAACCAAGAACAATAACAATGGCCAGTATTGTTGGGTGCCTCTTGATTCTCCCTGACCCATGAATCATAGGGAGGTTACTTGTGCCCAGCTCTGAGATTTTTGTTTAATAACCACTAATACTTCTGAGAGCAGCATCGCTTGCCCATGCTGATACTCTTTTCAAATTTCTTTTTTCTTATACTTTCAATAATATTAGAAACAAATAGGGTTTCAAAAGTCTTCTTTCATGTACCATTAGTCTTTGTTAGCCCATTCCTGACTCCTGGCTTTTCCTACCCTTTGTCTGCATCTTGCTTAAACCTTTAGCTTCCGGTATTTAACCCTTCTAATCTTCTAACATAGGTTCTGTCATTCATAACCCTTCAGTATATTCTTTACTTGGGTTGCAATATCATAGGCTCCCACCATGTAGCTTTTCATATACAATTCCTTTTATTTGGCAATTAATCTGCTCCATATTTCCCCATCACCATCTTTTAACTACGTGCTTGATCTTTATACCCCAGTATTCTCTCTATTTCTTTGCATCTCACCCATAATCTACTGTCCCACTTCCCTAACTGCATGCTGTAACCCACTGCTCCATTACTGGTTTCCTAACTTCTACATGTACTCCAGGTTAAACACACAAACACAAGATTTGAAGCTAGCATGCACAACTTATGCCTCTTAGTGCCTGAATGACCCCATTAACTGAGATTAAGTTTTTTAAGTTCCATCAATTTGCTGGCAAATTTTATGATTTAATTTTCTCCATGCTAGGTCATATTCCATTAGATATATGTACCACAGTGACAATGAACATGGATATGCAAGTAGCTGTGTAATAAGATATAAAGTCTTGGATATGTGCCCAGGAGTGGTATAGTTGGGTCATATGGTAGTTCCATCTAAATTTTTGAGAAACATTCAGACTGATTTTCAAAGTAGCCGTACTAATTTACACTCTATGCACAGTGTGTCAGAAAGCCACATTTGCCATGTTCTTGCCAGCATTTGCTGTCAATTCTGATAATGGCTTTTTTGTCGGGTATGAGAGGAATCCTAAAGTAGTTCTGGTTGTAGGTCCCTGATAGCTAAGGATGCTGAACACTTTCTAAGTGTCTACTTGTCATTTTTATTTCTTCTTGTTAGAAATTTCTGTTCAGATACACCTCGCACATTTTAACTGAGTTGTTTTTTCTTTGATGTTTGTTTGTTTTTACTTCTTTATACGTTCTAGTCTGTAATCATCTGTCAGGTGTATAGCTGGCACCCCATCCTATTGACTGCCTTCTTACACAATTGACAGTTTCCTTTTTTTTTTTTAATTTCACAAGATCCCATTTCTCAAATGCTGGTCTTATTTCCTGCACTGCTGAAGTCTTATTCATAAAGTCTTTAAACTGCTCCCCAGAGAACAAACACACTGTTTTCTGGTCTTCCTTCGCTGTTTCCTCTTTGGGAGGCTGGAAATCCATCCAGGAGTGTTGATATTCATGAAACCTGGACTTTTTTAAAATTTGGTTTGATTTGGTCCAATTTAGATTATTGCATTGACAGAGATGCTTAATGGGGTGCAGAAACTTTTCATCTGGACGTTCCAATGAGAGATTGTTTTTCTTACCAACCCAGGGCCATGGGTCAAGTAAACAGGGTAAGATTGGCTTCAATTGGGTAAGTTATCTTTCTAAGTCCTTGCCTTAAAGACCCAGGGCTTCTTGTGATTTTTGGGCTGTCCTGTGAAATACACGACAGCACCATGCTTTCTACCTGTCACTGGGACAAGGATCTGCCTTGTCCTGTGGATCCCTTTACCGGGAGGTGTGCTGTTCAAGGGAATTTCTCACACCCCTCTGCTTCTTTAACCCAAAGTCTACCACAGCGGATGCATTGCACTAGGCTTCAGGTCTGACATAGACTTGCAAAATGGGTGTCTGCAATTCAAAGCCAGATTCCCAAATGCCCTTGGGTTGCCTTTTACAAAATCTTTTTAAACTGGAGCTGGCACCATAAGTCCTTGATGCCTATTTTTTTTTTCTGGCTTGGGAACAAGCAAACAACCCCCAATATGCCCATGGTTTCTGGATACTGTGCTTCTGTGTCCACCACTTCTCTTTCGTCTGCGTGCATTCCTGGCACGTGATCTGGTCACGCTGGGATTCTTCCTGCAACAGATCTGCTCTCCCTGTCCTTCCACTCTGAGCTGCATAGGTTTCTGTTTTCCCTTACTCTGGCCCTCAGTGGGATCACCTGTGTGTTCTCCTGGCTCTTGCAACCTACTCCAGGATTTTTAAGCTGGTCAGCTGTCACAGTTTCCTGAAAAAGTTTTGTTCTTCTATCCGTTAATATATATGTGTAAATAATGTGGTCACAGTATGCTTGTTTTATGTCTGTGTGTGTATATGTGCTTGTTTTAAAATCTGTAAAACTTGTAACTCCAGATTACAACAGCTCTGGAAAAATGCAAACACATGGATAGCCACCATGTTTGGTAAGAGTATGCGCTGGACCTACCAAGGAGGCATTCTGTACAACATCCCCATCCGAAGGTCAGACAATAAGAAAACATGACAAGCAGCAGGCAAGGTTTGAAAATAAAATTTCTTAAAAGTCCCTAATGAGCCAACCAGGATTGAACCTGTCACCCCCACACTCTGCTAGTGTAATTGTTCTGGTTTTTACCTTTAAATAATGCCCTCTAGAAGGGCAGGGTACCTCCTCTCACTGCTGTGCTGATGAGGTCCCTGCCAGTTTGTAATCCTGTGTGCACAAAATAAACCTTGTTTTTGTATTTCAGTCAGTCAGTTTCCCTGGTGGTTTTTTGGGGTCCCCACTGGGCATAACATGTACTACTGAATGTAGGTAGGAAATCTGGAAAGTTGCAGGATGGAAAGATGGCTCAATGAGTAGAATACCTGTTGCACAAGCAGGAAAGCCTGAGTTCATATCTGTAGCACACAGATGGCATATGGCTATAGCCACAATTATGGGGGATGGAGACAGATGGATGCAGGGCTTTCTAGCCATTGCTCTAGCTAAAAAATGGCCAGCTCCAGGTTCAGAAAGAGGACTCTGTCACAAAAAAAAACCTCATCTTGTCTAGTTACGTTTGCATAACCAGAATTCAAGAGGATAACGAAAGAATCTACTAGAATCCTACAGTATGTCAAAGCAGTAGCTTGCTTTCAAATACTGCTTCTCCCAGTAGTTTGCCCTCTGCCTGGAGGGTGGCTAGGATTCAGTCAGGTTCTCTAGAGCTGTCTGTGCCACCTCCTCTCACCCCATGCTCATAACAGAGAGGTGAGAAGGGTTCAGGCTGGCACAAGGATTTATTTTCCAATAGGTTCGTAGGTTGATTCTGCACCTACATGTTCTCCTCTAGAAATAAGCGGTTACCTATTCAGTGTTACACATTTCCTTCTTGCTTTTTATTAAAACACAGGATCAGCTGGGGAAGGGATGAGGGGTTTTATTTCTGTCAGGTTTTAGAAAAAAAATGTTGTGTACATGTGTTTGGAACTGTTGAATTGCCAGGTTTCTGTGCAAGTGTTTTGTAATTAAACTTTTAGATTTTCTTTAAGAAATTGATATGCTTGCTTGACATTTGTCTCATTAAAACTTTTTTATGTTGAAAAAAAAATACTGTGAAGAGTGATAGAGAGAAGATAACTAATGTTGTTGACCTCTGCTTGTCACACTTGTATGGTGAGCTCATACACATATACATGTATGTGTGTGCATGCATAGACTTACATTGGCACATATGTGCCCAAGTTTGCATGTTAGCAAAAGGCCAACAGTTGCTAATCACTCAGGGAGTTTATAGCTAGAATATGGTAATAATCTTTCATCTTGGGCTCCTTAGTAACCACGGACTAAGAGTCACATATAGACAGGCCACTTGGTGCTTTACACGCTGTAAAAATGACAGTACACAATGAAGTCACAGGGTTACAGTGTGAGAATGAGCCAAACAGGGCCGTGTCTTCAAACCACTTTTCTCCAATTAGAATACCCTAAACTGTGTGGGACTTTACAACAGTTGGATATTAGGAGCAATTTGATGATTAATTCACAGTTACCCATGAAGCCTTCTAGTCAAGGTTCCCTTAAAGGTCACTTGTGTCTCTTCATTTTAAAATAATGAGTGTGCTGCATACACCTTCTCTGAAAGGACATTCAGAGTAGTTTTACATGAGAATAAAATGAATTCAGGCATTTGTTCAGATGAAGCCAGATGTTTTCCCAAGAGTCTCACATTCCTGACCACAAGCTAGTGTCTGCCACATTTGAATACTTGTTCTCAAAAACCAAACACTCTGGCCTTAATATAGATTCAATTAGAATGAGAAAAGTAATTATCCAGGACTTACTGTGGCCAGCAGGGACAAGCCTCCCTCATACATGGAGGTGCTGCAGGCCTGCCAAGAAGCAGTTCTCGAGGTGTTTGTCCTGGTTGAGGCTGTGAAGTGTCCTGCAGAGCTAGCTCTATCTTATGCTTCCTGTCCCCTTATACCCTAAAGGTCCACTTGAGAAAACAGCTGGATGGGCTTAAAAAATAACTTCCGTAACAAAAAACTGCCTAGCAGGAGATGTGCACTGTTCATCTGCAAAAATAAGCACAGCCTGATGAGCCAAAAATAGCTGTGCTGGGCAGGAGGGCAGGTGGAGGCCATGCTGGGCTATTAGGAGTCAGGCAGTCTTGGTCAAGAAAATTATACAGTGGGTTCGAAGAATTTTCTACTTTCCCTTCCTTCTGACCTTTTTGTTTGTTTGTTTCCATAGGAATTTGGCCAGAAAGGAAGGGTGATGAGCTCAGTCTTGCTGCATATTGATTCATTTATTTACCAGAGTAAGTGCTGAGCTCATATCCTGAAGATTTGCTGTAGCATGCATGGTCCAGGGAATCACACTGATGCTGGAATGTCAGGCTACATTGAATGTCCACGTAAATCAAACCTGCTCTCTATGCTCTTTGTGTGATTTGGGGATGTGGTTTTGCTTGGGCTACATTTTAACTTTACTATTTTGAAAGAGCAAGCCAGGATTTAGGCCTAGGGAGGTAGCTTCACTGGTAGATTGGCTAGCATGCATGATGTCCTGGGCTCCATTCATATAGTACTTAATAAACTGGCCGTGGTGGTCCATGACTATAGTCCCAGCACTCAGAAGGTGGAGATAGGAGGGTCAGAAATTCAAGGCTATTCTTAGACACGTAGCACTCAAAGCCAGGCAGAGCCACTGGAGACCTATCTACAAATTGGAATTCAGCTTTGTCTGCGGAGATCATCAATTCTTGTATTCAGTACAGAGCATTAGAGGTGGGAAAGATGTCTGATTTAAGTGTGTGGTTTTGTGAACTGGAGACTGAAGGGCTTTACCAGGTGACATGGCCCTTAGCATCTCTCCCAGCACTATAGGCTTCAGGCCCAGACTTGTGTAGTATAACCCTTGTGAATGAGAGCAGATGGCCTTGACTCTGGCCTGGTTTTCACGGCTCCTCTAAAACCCATGTCTTAGTTCTGAGTTATCAGCAGGAGGAGAAGAGTAGGGAGCAGACCCCCTCTAAAATGCAGACTGGATTAGATTTTCTGGCTTTAATCCTGCTGCTCATACAGGCCTCCCAATGGCTCCCCATCTTGTGTGTGTGTGGGGGGGTGGGGGGTAAAACAGTGGTTTTGTGTAAAACAATTTTAAAAAGAAAAACAAGTGTAAGGGAAAATTAGTAACAAAAGCATCCTAAATACTGTTAAAAGCTTGTATTACAGAACAATCTGTGGGCAGGCTTCCTTACACTGAACACTTCTCTCTTACTTAACAAAGATGAGAACAGGGAAGATGGCTCAGTTGGCAAATTCTTGTCATTCAAGCTTTGAGGATCTAAGTGCAGATCCCCAGAATCTGTGTAAATGCCAGGTACAATGGTGGACTTGTAACCCCAGTGTTAGGTATGTGGACACGAGATCTCTCAGAACCTGCCCCTATATTTGCATGTGCATAGAGACCAAGTAGTTAGGACCCCGAGCAGGCCAGAATACTAAATACTGGCAAGAGCATGCATGTATTCTGCCAGTTCCCCAAGGGCAGGCCAGTGCAGGTGCCTGAATGCTAACAATAGTTCCTCCAGCAAGGCTGTGCCTCTTCAGCCTCCCCAGACAGTAGCTCAAATGGGAGACTGATTGTTCAAATGTTAGTCATGGAGGGAATAACTCGTTCAGTGAGCTGCAGGTGCAGTGAGAGACTTTCTCTACTACTACTACTAAGGTAGAAAGAAAGGAAGAAAGATGTGGACCTCTGCTTTCTCTTGAATACACACCCACCCACCTGTACATGCATTAGCATGTACACATATGGTCACACAGACATGCATCACACACACACACAAGACAACAAAGATGGTGGTAAGAGTATGTCTGCCTTGCTCATCAGAAAGATAGCAGTCTGAGTACATTTCCAAGGATACTAGAGGAAGACGGGGTGATGTGTTTATTCTGGATTGGCAATTGACTTTGTTGAATGCCTATAGTGATGCTTTCAACACAGGGTAAGACTTGGCTGTCTGTCATCTTGTCTTTGCCCTCAATTGGGAATGTGGAACTCTATTGAGCTTTGGTACTCAAGATCACACAACCATTAGGTAACAAGGCCATTTGCTTTGCATTTCTAGTGTCCACTCAGTTGCCTGACCAGGCATTGCATTCTGGATTATTCAAAGATATGATCTACATCAACATGACAATGACAGACACTTTTCCTTCCTAGACCCAGAGTGCTGTGGCAAGTTTGAAACTGCAAGTCTGTGAACACAAGTCAAGGCCATCCTCTCCCACATTCAGTCTGGCTGCCTTTCTGAGGACCTTGAACTTTGAAGCAACACTAAGATTACTTAATTGTTGTTTACAATTTAGTCGGGCTCCTCTGTGAAGGGTTAGTCTCAGTAGAAATTGGAGCTAAACTACAATCTTTGTCTAATCTCAGGTTTCATTTAAAGTTTGTCTATGAAATATGAATTTGTGAATGGGAGCTGATGGCCGGAAGCTGGGGAGTTGCAAGCTATTGAATGAGCTGTCACATTTCCGTAGCCTGATTTAGATCCCCGGAAGGCAGTTGTGACTGGAATTTTCAGGGCTGAAATGTTGATTGATAGGAGAGAAATGCATAGAGAGGCTGTGGCAGGCTGAGTCCAGGGAATGACTGTAAGGGCAATGGACTGTGACAGGAGGTGAGAGCTATGAGTGTACGGAGGAACACTTACCTCAGTAGATCCTGCTAAAGCAGAAAGGAATGAAACAGGAACCCATGAGGCACAGGGAATTTCAGGATCAGAACATCTTCTCGCAGATGAACTGAATCACAGATGACGAATTAAAAAAATACAGTCACACATCAGTCATTAGTCAAGCAGTTGAGATGATGAAATGATGCCCTCTGAGGAGGACTTCTCAAGAGCAAAGGTTTAAATCTTTAACTGCACAAACTTCTGTCTTAAATTCCAAGTTCAGGGGAGAAGACTAGTCTCTTTGTGGAGCCCCTCCCCCACCCTGTGTTAGGGAAGCATTTTACCAACTGAACCATATCCCCAGCCATTATTTTTATAGCCAAGAAAAATCAAGATTTATAGCAAGACAGCATGCTTGTAGCTCTTTATGATTCAGCTTTTTAAAAACAGTGTGTGACTTTCTGTAGAACTGTTCATTCATTGGGTTTAGGAAGGAAGAAGGTGGAGGAGTATAAGAAAACCAATATAGAGGCCTAGGTGGCAGAGACGGTGGAGGAACTGGTGTGGCTGACTCTGGGAAGTTCACTGAGGCTATTCTCTTAGCTGTGAAAGGACTGACATTTCTCACGCCCCCAAAGCAGGAAGCTTCTGTGTTAGTGAGCTTTGCTTTTAGGTCTGGCATTGCTCTGTATACACTCAGACCTACTGGTCACTCACAAGAATACCTTCTCATTTCATCATGCTCAGTACTTTCTTTCTTGGAGACAAGGATAACTATAGGAGGCATGTGGGAACATGGAATTGACATCCATTACTGCCCTTGCCACCACTGTGTCCTGATGTCACCAACTTCTAGATTTCTCCATTGACACTTTGCTAAATAGCCCACTCCCTACCATGACCACTCACCTGAAATGCAGACTTCTCTTTCTCAGCTTTTCAGAGTTCCCATCAACTCAGGAGTGTTGGTCTTGGCTGGGCATTGGGAGGAAGGCAACCGGTTTAAAGCAACTCACACAGGCACATGAAGGACCTGGCCATCTCTGATCTTTCAGAGCTGGTTGCATTTTTTTTTTAAGATTGCTTATTATTGAGGGGAAAAGAGCATGTCCTGGTGATGACTGCATCCAGAGCAAAGTGAAACTCCAAGCACAGCAGGGGACAGATATTTTTGGGTTGGTGGAGGTCACCTCATCCTGTGTCCCTGTCCGTGGGCAGTTCCATGCTGCCTTCTCCTTTTCTAGACTTCTGAACCTTCAGTTTCTCTAAAGCTTTTGCCTACCCAGAATGGCTTTTTGGGCAGCAGCACCAGAAATTCCAGTCAGGAAGAGAGGAAGGGAGGAGGTTATTGTTGAGGGTTGTTCATGTTTCTGTCCCATTTAGAGTAGGGGTTTTGGACATCCATTGCAATGTGGTGGTATTAGCTGTGTTTGTATTTAGATGCAAATGAGATAATCTAGTGGCAGGGAGAACATACATTAAATAAAGCAAGTTTTTTTATTCGTGTACACAGGCTGCCTTCCCTAAGGCAGGGTTTGAGAGGTCACATTGGTTGTGAGGGAGACAAGGCTTCTATAACTTAGGGGTGGTTTCCAAACGAGACATTTAGTGAACAAAATAGGAGAGGTTACAGGAACAGAACATTAGCATAACACATTAGTACCTCCTGAAACAAAGACATGGTTGCAAGGTAAGCAAGACAAGGTAGTCATAGGTGGCCATAGAACCTTTAGAAACAAATGTAGGGTTTCAAGATGCTATAAATAACTTTTTGAAGCAAAGACATGATTGCCATTCCTGGAACAGGCAGTACAGAGCCATTTGTAGTTAAGGTACTTGTAGTTGGGCATAGCCCAATCCTTGAAAAACAGAGGTTCAATCATAAACAGGGATAAACATAGTTTGTTTTTACTATAAGATGTCCTCAAAGCCTAAGATGGCAGCAGTCTTCACTACATGAAAAACTCTCTCATCTCTGAGTAAACTACACAGACCAGGGACTTTTCTGTGGTGAAGTCAGAGCTTGCCAGGCTGATGACAGGCATGGCGACAGAGAATCCTGTATGTGATCACTGGCAGAGGATCAGCTTTAGGACCTGGAACCCAGGAAAGCACAAGGTGAGGATAAGGTGCACAAGACAGCTGAGACTCTGTACCTGTGGGGCTCAGAGAGACAAAGAGCCTGCTAGTTCAAAGAGAAAAATATAAATTGCCCTGTAGAGGCTGAGAAATGGATCCCTCCATTACCATGGTCCACTGAAGCACTTTCTATCTCAGCTTAAACAAATGTAACAAGCACCATGGCATTCCTGCACAGCTTTCTAGCCACTTGTGGACATTCATGGCTTTTGATGGTGACCTTCAAACTATTAAGTTTCTACAGCTTCAGCATAAACCTTATTCTCATTTGAGTTCAGAGAGCCACCTCTTTCCAGAGGGCCATGATGGAAAGTTAATCATTACCTATTGGATCTGCCCTAGTCTTCAGGAAAATTAGGAAAATCCTTGGTTTCTGGTGGTCCCTCTGTGGGAATCTCCACACCCATCCAGCACTATAGAAGTGTGGTGCCTCTGACATATGCTGTGCATGCTTCTCTACATTTGGCCATCAAAGTCACCTGCACTAAGTCTTACAGGAGTTGAACTCTGTGTGCAGGGCTGGGTTAGCATCCTGGATTACCTCTTACTTGAAAGTTATAGGGTCGACTATTTCAATCTATGCTTTTATCAAAGGAAGGTTGAGATTTGTTTGCTTTTGCATTTTACGTCTATTGGTGTGTATACGCACATGCAAATGCTACAGCTCACATTTGGACATCAGAGGACAACTGTTAGAAGCCTGCTCTGTCCTTGTACCATGTGGGTCTTGAGGGTCAAACTCAGGTCCTCAGGCTTAGTAGCAAGCACTTTTGCTTATTGAGCCATGTGACAGCTAAAAATTAATTTTTCTGTGCTCTGTATTTACTTAAATGAAGCAATACAATTAAAAATTTACTAAAAAAATTTGAGTAAAAGTAATAATTCATGTGAATAGTTAAAACAATTATTTATTTTCTTATATTTTTATGCATATGTGTGGGTCTTTTGGGTGTCCAGAAGAGTTGCTGTATCCCTTGGAGCTGGATTTATAGGTGTCTGTGGCTACCTGAGATGGGTTCCCAGAACTAAACTTGGATACTCCACAAGAACAACGTGAGATCTTAACCTCTGAACCATCTCCCCAGCACCAATTAATTTCTTCTTATTCAAACATTTTTTTCTACCATTTCACAAATGAGCTTAAAAAAATGTTGTCTAGGGCTCAATGTGAGAAATACAGTTAAAACCTCAAATTGTGTTTTTTCTCCTTCTGAAATTATAGAGTATCCATTTCAAATTCATTGCTTTAAAATTGTGATGGTCCCATTGAAAAGAAGCTGACAATTAAGCTATGCATCTGAAAAGAGCATCTGCCACCAGCTAGGAGAATCTCCTCACATCCCTGTACCATATATCACTCAAGAGGAGCGTCTCCCACATCCAGGAGTCTTCCCACATCCCTGAAACTCACATCATTTGTGCTCTCAGTCCTGCCACGCTGCCTCAGTGTACCTTTTATCCTTTGTGTGTGGGTGTACACTTGCTATAAGCTTCTTCCAAGGTTTTTCACAAGAAGAAACTGGGGACAGCAACCTCCTGAGATATTTTACTATGGAAAAAAATGACTTTTTACCATTTTGTACTCAATATGAAATTATAAAGTGCATTTGTTTGAGGGCTTCTGGTTGACCTAGAGCTTTGGCAAGTGCACTTCTTTGACACCAGGGTGATGGTTCAGTGGTTAAGAAAGCATACAGCTCTTGCAGAGGACCTGGCTTTGGTTTGTGAAAAGTGTTTTATTAGTGTTTGCACCATGTAACAATGCCATGGAGGACATTTTCTTGGATACTTTGAGCACATCCATTTGTTGTGCTTTATTAGATGCGAGTGACTGATTCCTAAAGAATTTAGCTGAATAGTTCCACTAAACATTCCTTCTCCAATACTTAAAGTTAATAACAGTGGTTGACATATTTTAGTGGAAGTGTATAATCTCTGAACGTAAAGCTTCAATGGGAAAAGAACAGTTTCCAAGGAAGACTGGGAAGGATGCATTCTTTCTTAAAACTGTCCATACACACATTTTGGTAATCATCAAAATCCAAGCTATTTAATTGCAATTAAGCATGGTGATGAACATACTTAAAGCCCTAAAAGAGTACTGGTTATACATACAATACACATTCTGGCTAGAGAGATGGCTTGGTAGGCAAAGCACCAGTTTTGAAAGCATGAGGACCTGAGCACACCCCAGAATCCACATACAAACCTGGCATGGTGCCACACGCCTGCAATTCCAGCAGTACTGAGATGAGAAAGGCAGACTTCTGGACACTTGCTGACCACCTAGTCTAGCTCACTTGGCTAAATTACAGGCCAATGAGAGATCCTGTCTCAAACAATAGAAGGTAATCAAGGACCAACACTGGAGGCTGTGCTCTGACTTTCACATGCGTATACATCCATACACACAGCACCACTTAGATGTGTGAAACACAGACACACACACACACACACACACACAGCACAGCACAAAACACATACCAACAAAAGGCAAAAGCAAATAAAAAACATCTCTCAGCAATACCTAGGCAAACCTCACAAGTTCATGGCTTTGCGGACAGAAGTGATCGGCATGGCTCTGTTTATGGCAGTATTCACAACACTAAATCTTTCTATGTACTTCTTTTTAGAGGTGACTACCCTGTCACCATGATTGCCTTCTTATTTCTTCTTCCATATGGCCCATAACAAAAGAAAACCTTTTTCCTTAGTACATTTGAAATACTACCTATTAAACCCTGCTGTGAAATAGAGACAGTAGAAGTTCATGGAAATAAACGGCAGACGACTGTGGTTTATACCAAGTATTTACTTTCAGGTGGTAGAATCCCTTCTATACTGGACTGAATTGGTGTTTAGGCTGTAACCACTATTCCAGAGCATTTCACAGGGAAAGTTGCAGGTGGGCAGTGTCCACTATAGCTGCCTCCTAGCACACAGAGAGGGGCACATTGAGAGCAGAGAGCCTTTGGAACATGTGGGAGACACATGGAATAGTCTACAAACACCCAGCTGCCCCTGTCTTCTCCCTCTTTTTCACGCCCACAAGCAAACTGTTCCCAAGTCAGTTGGTTTCTGCTCCTGCTCTCTTTGTTGTCAAGTTCAAGCCACCACCTGCCTCCCTCAAAATGCCAAAGCAATGTTCTGAGTGTCAGAGAACTCAGGCCTTCCGAAGCAGAGAGGGATGACAGCAGAGCAGGAATGTACTCAGACACCCAGCACTGCCCAGGCTGGAGGTAGTCTGACAACTGTTGGGTTACATGGGTTTTGCATTACCTAAGTCCCACTCACAGACCGCAGGGAAAGTGACTCCTGAGTCACGGGTGTTCTGCTCCTTTTCCTCAGTCAGTAGCACAGATCACATACTAACTAAGCCCACTTCATTGCAGTGGGAGATCTTCCCTGCCCTCAGACCCTTTCAGAGTAGATGTCTAGCCTTTCATGGCAGAGTTGAAACTTTCCTTAAACCCCCGCTCACACTGCTTGTTGCCATATTAATGAATCTCTTGTCTTGTCTGAAGGATGGTTTAAGCCACTGCCTCTGTATCCTCATCCCACTCCCTTTCTTCTCCAAGACCCAACCCTGAAGACCCACCTAGTCTTCACTCTGGACTTTCCATTGGTACAGCTTCTGCTTTCAAATATGGAAGATGATATAGTAACTAGTTTCTGTCTCCTGAATATCTCAATGGCATCCAGCTGCTCAAAGGATAGAGTCTCCTGTCCTAGGCAACCTCCCAAGTATGCCCCCTTAGCAACATTACCTCACACAGTGGGGCCCTCTATCCAGGTCTCGTGGAGAAGGCAGAAGGATCTTAATCTTTGGATAGAAGTCTGTGAGCTGGTGGGCTATCCTCAGTAAAGCCAGATGTTAACACACATTTTCTTTCTCCACTGGCCCACTCACCCGGCACTCAGCCATTTAACTTAGTCTGATCCTATTGGGCAAGTTCTTCAGGACCTGTTTACTGTTGGAACAGTTTCTGGGTGGATGCTAAAAGGGGCCTTGGTGAGAGGGTATATTTTGACTACATTTCTGTGTGCTGTCATGATCTGGTTTTATAAGACTCTATCCACTCCGCCTCCTTTTATGGAGGCTGAAGTTCACTATGCAGCTGTTGCTGGCCTGGAACTTAGCTATGTAGACCAGGGTGGCCTATATTTTATATCTAGTCAAATCTCAATAACTCTTTATGGATTAAAGTTAGATTTTATATGTGTTTACCTAACAGTAGCAATTGGCAAGTGCATTCATTACTTTTGTTTCACTGGGACAACATGCTGGACACACATAGGAACTTGTAAGGAGGAAGGTTATATTCTGCTCATAGTTTCAGAGGATTTGACATAGTAGTGGGGAGCAGTGGCAGGGCACTGGTCCTGACTGGAAACTTCCTCACAGACACACCCACAGATGAGCCTAACCCTCCCACAAGCAACTCTCAATCAGCTGGTGGGCGATTGGCTCTCACAGGAAGCCTTGGTGCTCTGTCAAGTACCTTTGTTGCAAAGATGGCTCCAGACAAAATTTCAATAATAATAATGTGTTTTTTAATCTCCTCATTTTGGACATCTAATTTTAGGCCATGGCTTCATCACTGGTTGTGGGTTGAGTCTCAAGTGATCTTAACAATTGCTACCTGGACAGGAGGCAGCAACTTTCTCATCCAGGGTCTGGTAAAACCTCCAGCTGACAGTTTAGACTTCTGCAAAATTAACATTTATTGCAGAGGTGGTCTATATAGAGATGGCAGTTCTTGTATATGTGAAGTCCATAGAAGAATGTTAAAACAGCAATGCTTAAGGCCTGAACAGGCATGACTTTCAAAAACAGCCTTATTCCTTTCCCAGCTACAAATGTACAGTTTTCTAGAAACCCCACAACTAAGATTATAAACTTGATAAGCAGTAAAAACATGTTCAAACTGCCTGTGCAAACTATGGTTTTACCTTCTCGTTTGTAGTCCTGTCATAGTTGCCTCGGGAACTACTCTAGGATCTGACTTACTGAGAAACAGAGAGGCAACGTTCCTCAGAAATGTCTGAGTGAAGCTATCTGAAGCCACCCTTGCAAAGTTGTGAAAGCTGTTTTAGCACAGCTCTCCTGAGGAGCCCATACCTTAGCACTTCGATAAGCATTTTCTTTTTCTCAAGCGCCTCTCTTCCTATTAACCCCATGCTTAAATCTATGTTTAAATCTCTTTCCAACTCTGCTTCATACTGGCTCATCCTGAAATTCTTTTCTGCGGTGGAGTTAAGATTCTTGGAGGTCTCTGAAGAGAGTACCAGGCCAAAGGAGTCAGTATCTTGGAGCTGTGTTTCTGGTCCCTCCCCCACGACCAGTGACTGAGGGACCTGGGGTAATCCCACATGGAGCCTGAGAAAATGAACTGCACTTCTGGCCTCCAAGCTTGGGATGTCTTAGACAGTGTTGAAAACCCAAGTCTTGGCACTTTCATTTTGGTGCGGTTTTTAGTCTGTGGATTTTTGCATTTTAATCCAGTCCACGGTTATGGATAGTTCACAGGAGATAGCTAACAAGGTCATTTCAACTTGGATTACATTTTAGCAGTGTATTAATTAAATTCCAAGATACAGATATGTCCCCAGAGTCATTGAGACAATTATTACCGGTGTGTGAATTCAGAGCACAGGCTATTCTTCACTCTGATATGCTAAACAAAGAGCCTCTGGGGTGCTCTGTCTCTAGACTGCCAGGGATACTGGAGAGGAAGCAAATCTGCAGGGAAATGCCTGTGCTTTCAAACTCAGCCACTTCAGCATCCATAGCAGGACAAATGTTTCATTTTCAGTGTGCTTGGCGCTGTAGCTAGGAGATATCTCTCTTGTAGTTTCTTGTAACCTAACCTCCAGTGTGGAGCCCTCACCTGAAGTCTCCAACTTCAGCCTTAGTCTTCTCAAGTAAACAACCAACCAACTGCCACCACCACCAACAAACTTCTGTTTTCCCCAGTGCTGGAGAGATGGAGAAAAGGGGACCACTGGAGTATCTGGCCAGCTAGTGTTGCCAAAACAACAAACTCCAGTCCTGTTCAGGAAGAAAAATCATGTTTAATAAAGTAAGGTAGAGAGTGATAGAGGAAATCACGTTGACCTCCAGCCTCTGTATGCCTGTACACATCCATGTGCAAACACACACACACACACACACACATTGGGGAAAGAAGTAGGCAGCATAGAATGCCTGCTCTGTAAAATGTGTTTCTTTGATTTTTAAATGAATTTGGTTGAGTTCATTTTCTTGGGACTCATATAAATTAAGTTTAGAGCTGAGAATTCTTCCCTCCTTATTCTATCTGTCAGATTTTATGTCTGCCATGGTAGTGATGTGTCAACACGATTTAGTATTTGATACTACAGCAACATCTTAAAGAAATCCTCTGCATGTGTGCCTTTTACTGTTTCCATTTTTCATTAGCATATATTAAGCATACACCCTAAGGTTTCAGTGTAACATTTTCTCACATGTATAGAGTTTATTTTGATCATATTTACCTTTGACACCTCTCTTGTCCTTCTTTTACTACTAATATCTTTCCTTTTCACAGAAAGTTACTCTTCTGCTTTTATGGTGTGTGTGCATAAGTGTGTGCATATGTGTGTGTGCACATGTGCATGTGTGTGTGTGCGTGCATATGCACGTGTGCGTGTGTGCCAATGAGTTTAACTGGTGTTACTTTCAAGAGTATGGGTGAGATATTGTTTACAGTAGCACGGTCAACTTACCAGCCACTACACCATTAATGAAAATGTCTTCTCTCACCCAATAGTTATATCAATTGCTTACAAATCCTCAGGGAGCGCTGGATTCATTTGACTTTTTCTAAACTCTGTATTTTTAGGTTGGTCTTAACTCACCAAGCTTCCTGTCTGGTTTTATTACTCCGTTAATGTGCTCAGTTTTAATTCCTCACAGGTGATCTGCCAACTTGCCCTTTGGGAGAGAGGTGGAAAGGCTCAAGCAAGAGCCTTCCATTATTTTTTGGGACCAGTGATTTCTTCCTCTCTTTGGGGATATAAATTTTGCCTCAGTGCTAGACAAAATTTCCATTATTATTCCAAAGGAAGGATGTTTTTAAATTGACAAAAGCCAACCCAACAAAATGAATTTTTTCTAATTACAAAGCTGTGTTTTCTACTCACTGTTAACACCTGTCGAATACCAAACAAACATCTTAATATTAACCCAGGCCATGGTGTCTTGGTTGATTGCAGAAATATTTCTTGAGCCATAAAAAAGAAAGCAAAAATTAATTATTACTTATTGAGTTTGAATTAATAGTTATTCTCATTTCCATCAACTTCAAATGAGATTTATTTTCAAAGTCAAACTGTCCAGAGGAGATTCTCAGTGGTTTGGGGGCAGCGGTTTTCTGAGAGGCTCTGGGAGGATGTTAAATTTCAACTCATGTTATTTCTACTAATATTTAAATCTGTGAATGTTAATTGCTTCAAGCACTCATCTGTGTCTTTTCCAAGATGTGGAATGCAGAGGAATATTTTCATAGCAGGCAGATTCTGCAAACAGTTTCCACTAGCCTCAGACATTGAGGCATACTTCTTACGGCCATGGGTACATGTTTAATTATTATCCGCTGCTCTTGCTTCATTAAGGATTCACACTAGAATAGTGTGATCATGTGATAAAGGATGAAAAATTATGCTGGATGTTTTGTAAGATGAAACATTTTTCTATTTTTCCCAGCACTGAGGGTAGCAACCAGGGCCTCATTCTCAGGGAGAACAGGTCCTCTACCATCAGACCCCTTCTTTCCCAAATCATAAGAATTTTTTTAAGGAAGACATTGGTATACTTGCCATCATGTTAGATAAAACCCACATTGCACTTGTGAGAATGAGGGATTACTGGACGTAACCACCATGGCGACTCAGAATTATATCTGTAGGTCCTTTCTATGTCTTTACTCAAAATCTGGGGTCATTTTCTCCTCTTGCTGCTGATTGGACTTGGAGTTTTACTTCTAATAATGGGTAATGGTTGTGGTGACTCTAGGTGATCTCTGGGTTAAGAAATAAATGGTGGCCCAACTTCTGTCTTGGTTCTTGCAACCTTTGGAGGCATGTGTTGGGAGAATGTTCCTGAAGTCAGAGGACCTGCTGTCCTGAAGCTGCCTAGGGACAGATCCCACAAAGATGCAGGGACAGACAAGGAGGTACCTGGGGACTCCAACTGCTCAGCTCCATCATTCAGCACATTTTCCCTGGCACCAGACCAAAGAGAAAAGCTTGGATCTGCCCCTGGCCCCAGCTATTACTGGCAAAATTCTTCTGGATGACTCTGGGATGAGCTGCTTTGGAAGTCCCACCTTGCAGAACTTGAGATGTGACAGAATGTGCCTATTGGTTAACTTCACTAAGGTTCAGATGGATTGTTCAATAGCTTAGACACCCAGAGAAACTACTCCAGCTAGTATGAGTAACTTTAGGGAGGATTAACTGCCAAATTAAGAAGTGCTCTAACTTGCAATGGTCAGGAAAGTAGAGACACAGTTTTATGTAGCCCAGGCTGGCCTAGAGCTCTCTATGTAGCCAAGGATGATTTTGATCTTCTGATACTTTGGTCTCTGCCTGGAATTGCAGGTGTGTACTGCTACGTCTAGTTAATAGTAATTTGTTATTTTTTTCTTGCTGTTTCTGGTTTCCTTGTTGTTGCTGCCTCTTTTCTGGGGCTGCTAGGCTAGACAATATGGACCTGGAAGTGCCTGTGGAAGTCTGGCTAGCTAGGTCAGTCAGCGGCAGCAGCTTACCGTCAGCACAGGCCCCAGCTGGCACTCCAGAGAATGTGTGTGTTTATCAGGTGTGTGTTCTCTCATTTTTTTCATGAGGGTTGAAAAGCAGTAATGTTTTACTGTAAATAACAGTTATCAAGCTTTAAGACAGACACAGAGAACCCCAATATAAAAGCAAGAGAAATGGGGGGAGGAGGAGGAGGAAACCATCACTCTCACCCATTACCAGTGTGAATTTTTAACTAAGTTAAAAATGAGACTTAGGAGTTCACAGACCTAAATGGGGTTTGAGAATAAACTTCTGGGAATTGTCACAATTACTCATGCAGCAGTGGTATAAACTAAGATTATGATCATTTTAGAAAACCAAATCTAATTGACAATTGCCACAGAATCTGCCTCTCCCAGGCAGGCTTGTCTGTGAGAACTGCTCAGCTCATTCATATTGAAAACAAAATCCTATTCCCCAAAGAGAAAATTATTTATAGTGCAGGTAGAGATTGTTCTGTTCCTGAACTTCGTGGGATTTCACTTACACAATTTTGAAACCTTCTGGGGAAAAGATACACAAAACACCAAGGGAAGAAACATTTCCTGTTCCCTGCCTCCCTTCCTAGGGAAGATGCTTATTCAGACAACAAGAAGAAAAAGGAAGTGGTTTAGATTCCTGAGGGCAAGGCAACGCAGAGCCAGATGCTGCAGACATGAATGGTTCGGTTGATGAAGAGCTTGCTGCCCAATGTGAGGGCCTGTGTGCAGATTC
The DNA here is from genome assembly GCF_950005125.1 of Chionomys nivalis. NCBI lineage: Eukaryota > Metazoa > Chordata > Mammalia > Rodentia > Cricetidae > Chionomys > Chionomys nivalis. Next base: position 518,880 of record NC_080106.1, on the reverse strand, counting down.
CCAGAACTCATGTAAAAGTTCCTTTAATCCCAGTGCTGGGGAAGCAGAAGCAGGAGGATGCCTGGGACATCCTAATAAAATTGGTGAGCTCAGTGAGAGATCCTGTCTCAAATAAAATAACGTGGAGAGCTGTAGCAGGAGGGGCTGCTTGTTTGTCCCAGCCACCCAGCCCCAAAATAATCACACAGATACTGTATTCATTAAATCACTGTTTGGTCCATTAGCTCTAGTTTCTTATTGGCTAACTCTTACATCTTAATTTTACCCATTTATGTTAATCTGTATATAGCCATGTGGTTGTGGCCTACCAGCAAAGTTTTAGCACATCTATCTCCGATGGCAGATCCATGGCATCTCTCGACTCCACCCTTCTTTCTTCCAGCATTCAGTCCAGTCCTCCCTGCCTACCTAAGTTCTGCCCTATCAACATGCCAAGGGAGTTTCTTTATTCATTAATGGTAATCACAGCACACAGAGGCAACTCCCAAATCCGAAACTGATTGAGAAAGATGTCAGATTTCAATCTGTGTGTATGTATGTTGTGTGTGTTATGCACACATAAAAATGTGACTTAAATATATGTCTAAAATACAATTAAATATGTGAATCAGTGCTCTTAACTTCATAATTTCACAATGTTATCATTTTTAACTTTAAAGTCCTGTGCATTTTATTACAAACGCTGGCAGATTCTGCAGAAAGCTATGGGACTCAGTTGGTATCTACCATGGTTGGAGACCCTGTCTTGGCATGAGGATGGTTCCATGAAAACACAGCTGATTGAGAGCCACCTCCATTCAAAGCATGGCTTTGCTTCCTTGGGTGGCAGCTCCTGTGGCTCTTCAGCCTCATGTTCTCCACTCTCACACTGGTGACCTAGATGAGGTAGAAACCACAGTCCCACTTCTGGTTTCTTTCAGTTAGACATGTTATTCATTGTTCTATAACTTCCATTACAATCATTTAAAAATCATTAAAAAATACTGGTAATTTCAATACAGAGTGGTAGGTGGTCCCTAACCAAGTAGGAGGGCTATAGTCCTCATTGTAGAAAAGAAAAATGTTTCCAGAGATTATTGAAATGTCTTGCCCTCTGAGCTCTCCATTGGAGGACATAATCTCATTCATTTCACAGAGTGCCCTCTGTCTAAGGCAGTGTGGGCATGGAGCTGAGTAAGGATACAGGCAGTTCTGGGCACAAGCTCACAAGCATGTGAGGTAGTAAGAAATACAGAGCTGAAAGGCAATATTGTTATATAATGGAGATTCAAAGACAGTGGTTTAGTCATGTGTATTACTAATTGTTAAGGATAAGGATGTAACTCAGTGGTAAAGGTGTACATAGTCCTATATTCCAGCCCTAGCAGTAAGTGCACATATGCTCACTTGTGCACACCCTCACATATGCTTGCTAACTTCTGTTGATCTGTATGTTGGGTGTATATCCAGGGACTTTATTATTCATTTAGACCTTTTAAAAATCCCCCAGGTCTTTATTATATCCATTTTACAGATAATGATAGGGAACAACTGAGAAATTAAGCAATTTTCTAAGTTTTGCAGAACTATATGTAAGAACCAAAAGTCAGTCCCAAAGGTGGGCTACAGAAATGTGCAAATAGCATATACTCAGTGGGGTAGAGAATTTACATGCGCATGTAGAGGGTTGCTTGTGGTGCGATGTGTGTGTGTGTGCGCGTGTGTGTGCGTTCCATGCATAAAGGATGGAGCCCTGGGCTTCAGGTATATCAGAGTCTCTCACTAGAACCTGGAATTTACCAAGTAGGCTAGACTGGCTGGCCAATGAGTCCCAGGGATTTGCCTGTTTCTCCCTCTCCATGGCAGTCTTATAAGTATGCTTTACCATACCTGCCTATTTTAAAATGTGGGTTTGGGGGATCAAACTCAGGTTTTCATGCTTGCTTGGCCAGCTCTTTAACACCGAAGCTATAACCTCAGCCCTGGAGAAATACTCCTGTAAATTAGAGCTGCAACTCAGTGGGTATGTTTGCTTCACAACAATGTTACAGAATCCATCTCCAGCACTGAGGTGTGGAACAGGGTCCTTGCTACGCAAATAACACATACGGGAGGCTTTCCTCCGGCTGATTTTCTGGCTGTCTTTTATATAGAGCCGGAGCAGGGAACATTCACCCAGCCTCTTCCTTGGAAACACAGACTTCAAGTAAGAAGGTAACTTCGCTAATACTAATTTAGCACCAGCCTCCAGGTGTTCTGAACTGGGAAACATTTCAAGAGTGGCTCAGAGTGACAGTGATGAACACATTTCAGATGACACTTTCCTCGAGTTTGGGTTTATTTATCTCATTAATATTTTTCTTTAGGCAAAATACATTTGCTGTATTCTTTCTATTTATAAGGTGGAACTGTTTTTCTTCTTCAGTGCAATGACCTTCCACCAGAGGCAATGGGAAAGCATGGGGACAGGTGTGCAGATGCCCCGGGAACACGGCTTAAAATGTGAATTCTTTGTGGGTATCCGCAGTTCTGGTTCTTAAGAACAGTATCACTCTATCAGTTTGGGGCTTGGATCCAGTGTTGCCTGTTCCTAAAATGGGATCCCATAGTGCCACCATAGTCCAAGCTCAGCTGTGATAGAGAGGACAGCTTGTTGCCATCTTTCCCAACAGAGCTTCTCATGGGAACCTGATAAAAGCTGCCATCTTTCCCTGGACCTGAAGCTTGGATTTCCTGTGTTGTAGCTGTATTATTCTTCATAACTTCCCTTATGTGTTGCCTTGTTTAAGATCTTGCAAAGGAGCCAAGACTGATAATCTAGCTTTCCTATTAAGAAGCTATAAATATCCTCAAAATTCAAAGACAGCCCTACTTATATGTCAAGTCCTTTTTAACCTTGAAGTAGAAGTATTCCTTAGTAACAGGTGTCTGTTCCTGCTTTTCAGCTTGAGCATTTTCAACTATGAGGCAGAAGGAGACAAAATGAGGTCAAGGAAAACAAAAGCCGACACATAACTATTCTGAAAAGGGGAAATCTCCCATAAGGGAATTACTGTGAGTCCTTAAAGAGTCTTGAGCCACCAGGGGCCATGGAGAAGGCTCACTGGGGCAAAGTGTTTGGTGCAAGGAGGAGGAGCTGAGTTCAAGCCCCAGCACCCGTGTAAAAACTCTGGCATGCTGGAATGTCAGTACTTGAGAGATGGAGACAAACAGATTCATGGGGCGCACTGGCCAGCCAGCCTAGATTAATCAGTAAGCTCAAGGTTCAGGATGATATTGTCTCTCAAAAAATAAGGTGGAAAGAAATAGAGGAATACACTTATGCTTAACCTCTGGCCCTCATACACAGAGAAGCACACAAATACACACACACATGTACATACACGTGTGCACACGCACGCGCACACACACACACACACTGGCATGCACACATACGACTTATTCTACAAACATCTGATTAATCTGAATATCTGGGAAAGCATTTACGAGCCTGGAATTGTGAATGGGTAAAGGTAAGCAGACCTAGGGTGTTGTATCTCCTGAGACCTTCAAAGGTATGTGTGTGGGATGCACACTGAGGCATTTTCAGCTTCCTTTTGTACTCAGCTAGGTGTCCCTGAGAGACGAGAGTTGTGCCTCTGAAACTCTGTGAGTCCATCACATCCTCTACCACGAAGTGTGATAGCACATCATTGTAAGGATGCAGTTGCCAAGGCTATGCTAAGAGAGGAGATATTAAATGGTGCTGTGGAGGGGGTAAGGATAGGAAAGAAGTTCTCATGTGTCAGGAAAAAAAAATGTACAAATTAGCAAAAGAAAACAACTCATTGTTTCCAGCAACCTCAGCTGCCAGCCTGTTGTGGGTGTAGTTCATGGGTTTTGCTGTATGTGACACACAGAGCCACTGCAGTTATGAAAGCAGTGAGTTGATCGTATTCACCCCAGTGTCACGTGGATGCAGGTCTTCTATAGAGACCAGAGGAAAAGGTGGCAGTGTCTCTTCAGACCCATGACAGGAACAGATTACTTTGTTCCAAAAGTGCTGTGTTGGCAGATGCTGCAGCAAAACAGCTTTTTCCCAGTGCAAGGAACCATGGTGCCTGAAATAAGAATGCCACAGCTGGCACAGAAACGAACATCTTTTCCTACAATGACTTAATGGATAAATAAAGGCAATGGTTGTACCTCACCCTGGTGTCCCAACAAGACCCTGAATTTTTACAATGGCCCAGAACACATGCGTTCAAGAGCCGTGTTCTGCCAGATTGCACATTCCCTTCCATGCACAGTGGCATAAGAGGAAGGTGGAAATTCTAATTGCAAATGCTTTCTGCTAAAAGTCATTCACAGAGATAGAATTAGGTAACTGATCCTCTGGCTTTTTTCATATGCTATTATTCTCTTAAGACCACGAGGGAATTTTCAAATATGGCATGCTGAATGTCAGGTTTTAGTCTTCGGTGCTGAACTAAAGACAACACTGCAGCAATTAGGAAAATGTTCCGATAATGACTCAGAAAAGGACAGAAGGGTTGGCCTTGAGCTTTCAAGATGAAAGGGGCTCTGTTTATTCTATCTTAGTGGAGAGTCAATGAATGGGGATTTGTGTTCATGTGTTTGTTCCGTGAGGGTTAGAGTAGGGTTAGGGTTTGTGTTACTGTCTTCCACTGGCAAGGTAGAAAACAAAGAGATATACACTGAGGTGACAGCTCAGCTGAGGAAGTGAATACTGTGAGGAAAAAAATCCTCTTGTATATTGTAAAGATTTGTCACTCAAATTGGTTTAATAAAACATTAATTGACCAGTAGCTAGGCAGAAAGTATAGGTAGGGCAACCAAACCAAGGATAGAAAGGAGAAGGGCAGAGTCAGGAGATGCTAGTTAGCTGCCAGAGGAGAAAGATGTATTAGGGCACAGGTAAAGCCACAAGACATGTGGAAAAACATAGATTAGTAGAAATGGGTTGATTTAATGGTAAGAGCTAGTTTGAGATAAGCCTGAGCTATTCAAGTAAGCATCCTGCAATTAATATTAATCCTCTGAGTGGTTATTTAGAAGTGGCTATGGGATGAGGCAGGGTAGAAGTGTTGTTTGCAAACAGGAAGACCAACATTGCATCCCTGGCTCCCACAAAAGAAGCAGTGATGAGGTAAAGACAGGAAGATCTGTGGGGCTCTCTGTCTGGCCAACCAGCATAGTCTAATAGTGGAGCTCCGGGTTTCAATGGGAAACCCTGTCTCAAAGAAACAAATAGATTCAAAGGGAGGATAGCTACTAAGGAATGGCACTTGATTTTGTCCTCTGTCTTCCACATATATGTGCATATATTTGCACCTGCACACACACACATTCATACACACACAAGCGTACATACATAATGCCCTCACACATGCATATGATAAAATATAATAGATAACTAAAGAAGAAATGGAATTATGCAGCAGGATGACAAACAAGTCAGTTTTAAGAAAGAACTGTGTGACAGTATTATTACATAGGATGAGAAATATCTAGAGTCTTAACAAAAGTGAGATTTGTTTATTCTTCAGATATCTGTTTTATTTTGTTCTGTATTACTTGGTATTTAAATGTGTTAAATATGACATGGAAAAGTGTGAGGATGCAGAAGTTAAGTTGTGAGTTACAATGCTAAAGTCAGTTCCTATGGTAAATCTGAAGCAACCTCTTCATTTTTTGGAGGTAGCATAACCTTGGAAAGAAGGAATGTGTTGAATTTCCACATTTTTGTTTGAAATAATAAAAAACATGTGTGGATCCGGTAGCACAGACCTGGAGTCTCTGCTACTTGGGAAGCTGAGACAGGAGAATTACAAGTTTGGGGCCCCTCTGAGCTACAGAGTGAGTCCCAGGTCTTAGGTCTTCATCGACGTTAGATCAAATTTGATCCGATCTGAGACCCTGGTGGGTCACCATCTTTCCAGTTTACCCTTACTTTGTTCATTTGGCAACTTGCAGTCCCATGAACCAACTGATGATTCTAAGAGAACATGTTTATTTTCTTACTTACTTACTTGCCTCTTGAGTATCCCTTCTCAGGCTGTTCTAGAACTCACGAATTAGCTGAAGATAAGATTAAACTTTCAGTCCTCCTACCTCTGTCTCAGGACTGGGATAACTGGAATGTGTCATCATATGTGATGAGTGTGGTACTGGGTCTTGAACCTGGGGTTTTGACATGCTAGGCAAGCACTCCATCAACTGAGACACAACTTATCCATTTGGATTCTCTAGAGCACTGTCCAGTACAGTGGTTCTTAACCTGTAGGTTGTGACCCCTTTGGGGGTCAAATGATCCCTTTACAGAACTTGCCTAAGACTATCCGAAAACACAGATATTTATATCTCAATTTATAACAGTAGCAAAGTTGCAGTTATGAAGCAACAAAGAAAATTTTATGGTTGGGAGTCACCACACATGAGGAACTGTATTAAAGGCTCTCAGCATTAGGGAGGTTGAGAACCACTGTGCTAGTACACCTTGTTTCCTCTTAGGTTCCTGTTCAATGAACATGTATTTCTACTTTGTTGAAGAAACATATCCCCAGAGCAGAAAAGGACTGACTCTTCAAGCCAGCTGGCTGTACCTCTAACAGGACAGTTTCTCTCCAGCTTGCTCTACCTTGGATCCCAGCAACAGAGCCATGCCAGACTGGAGTCCCTGAGTCTGTTTAGGTTTGCTGTTTATGAATTGTCTGGGTGCTGTTAACTTTCAGAGTTAACTAATCTAGCAAGATTTTTCTGAGTGAGCGACTATCACCCATCCCCATCCCCCCACCACAGATGGACTTTTGAGAGAGGACTGCCCATTAACTCCTTTCTGTTCTCCACTGGTCTCAGAGCTCTTCCAGAAGCATCTCACCTCTGCGGGATCCCAAAATTTGAGCCTTGGATGTGAAATTTGCTCAAGGCAAAGATCCAACTTTTCATTCTGCTTAAACGGAAGAGTGAGATTAAAAGAGAAAAATGGCTACATTGAGGACAGAAGACAGAACTGTGCTTCACCTCTGTCTGGTTTAGCAGTTAATTTCTCCTCAAGAGGGACATTAAGCCTTTCTACCTGGCAGACAGACTCTGACTGTCTAAGCCCAGTGTGGGTAGTGGGGCAGGATGAATGATTAGACCCTGCAGTCGTCATAGGGAGACAAGGCTCGTATTCTTTCCTCCTGTGTTTCATAGGAAATATAGGCTATCCTTCCACTGAGTATTTGCTTAACCAGGTCATAGGAATTCCTAATTCAGAAAGAGGAAAAAACAACGTCTGCTAATGAGGTCTAGTGCATTTGAGAACATTCGCAGGTGTTCCTGAGCCACGGGAATACGGCTGTTCGTTCACCCTGTGCTTGGCCAAGCTTTTGGTTCACATTAATCAGCTTCCCTGGTCAGCACTGACTTTCAGCTCAGAAACAAGCTGTGTGATAGCTGGTTGTTGTAGATTTCTTGAGTCAGAAGGAAACCGTGATGCCTGTGGCCAGGAGCCTGGCAGGAGTCTGTGCTAAATAAGTCTGTGCTGTAATAATTGTGATGATATTCTGTGAACCTAATTGGAAATAAGTGCCTTTTATAAAACACATAATTGAAGGTGTTGAATGGACCTAATTTAGCTCACGAATTGAACGAACTTTTTAAAAACATAATGTCAGTTGACAAATCAATAGCCATTGTAGTCCTTTGAATTGGCAGATGCATCTGAGAGTCTTAGAACAAAGTCCAGGCACACCCAGCATCTTTCCTGGTGCAGAAGCACAGAGAAATCAAGGAGAGAATCAATAGTAAGTCCTAAGTGTCTACCTTAGTAAGACAGGGCATTGGTAACAAAGGTGAGGATACCACGTAGCATCCCTGTGCTTACTGTGAGAATCAGCACTGATGTCTACATCTGGTCATGGGCGCCTCACCAAAATTCTAAAAAGTAGGTGCTACAAAAATCATCTCTAGGGCTAGGGAGATATCTCAAGTCAGTAAAGTGTTTGATGAGCAAGGACATGAGTTCTTTCCCAGAAGTCATTGTAAAGTTGAAAATCCCTGCACCAGGCAGGTGGAGCAGGAAGATATCTGGGGCTTCTTGACTAACCATCCTAGTTGAATGGGTAAACTTCAAGTAAAAGTGAGAGACCATGTCTCAAAAGACAAGATGGAATGCAACTGAGCAAGGATGCTTGAAGTTGACCTCTGGCTTGCACATGTATACACATACACGTACACATACCTGCATACAAACATCTCCAGTCTTACAGATGAAGAAGTTAGGGCACTCCAGTCACTGTGAATCTGTGACTTGTCATTGGCTAGCTTTGCTGTTTGGAAAGTTGGTTTCTTATTTCTCAGGGTTCTCAGAATTCTCAGAATCTTACTGGTTATGCTCATTTTTAACCTGCCTATCAGACACCCAAATGAAGGTGAAATTGGACAACTTGGCATTTCAATATGAATTTCAACAAGATCAGGGCTTGATTCAGCTCTCTGGATATCATGTACATACTAGTGATGTTTAAAGGATCAGGACTGAACTGTGTTACCTGTAATTGTTGTGTTAACCTGTGTGTGTGTGTGTGTGTGTGTGTGTACATGCATGCACGTACATGTGCCTGATACCTGAATGGGAATTTTGTGTAACTGACTTATTTATTTAGAGGGAGTAGGTGGTTTTCAAATTTAGCAGCAACAGCATCCTTATTTTTGTGGGTATATTTAGTTTGCTTTCTATTACTGTGATAAAGACCACAAAGACTAAAGACCAAAATCATCTTGGGGAGAAAAAGTGTTTATTTTAGCTTTTAGTTGTAGTCCCTGATGATGGAAAGACAGGGCAGGAACTAAAACAGAGAACACGGAGGAACACTACTTACTGGCTTACCCAATTTGTTTTTTTTATAAAAATCATCTTCCCAAAGCTGACACTGCCCACAGTGGTCTATGCCCTAGGACAGCAATTACTAATAAAGAAAATGCCTTATAATCTTGCTTACAGGCCATTTAGATGGAAGCATTTTCAAAGTTGATATTACCTCCTCCAAAATGTGTCATGCTGACAAAAAGCTAATCAGAACAGGGGGGTTGATCTCAAGGTCAAGTTGTTTGCTAGATGTGATCTTTGTACCTCAAGGGTGACATTATTAGAGCCTGCCAGAAAGTGCAGAGAGGCATACCTCCCCTGGGGGAGTATTCTATTAATGCCAGTGTTAATGGTTGTTCCAATTTGGGTTGTAGCTCTGAATGATATATATTTTAATTTAGTTAGCTGTGTTTTTAATTAGAAACTTTCCTTACTATATAGTATAATCTAAAAGAAAAACACTAAACTCAGCAATACAATTGTGACTAAATGCCATTCAAGGCTGACATGTGTTCACACTAATGAGCTGTGACTTTTCCTCATGAATTTGTCATTTCCTCTTGGAAGATATATCGTTTAAAAACTATGTGAACATATTTTATTTTAAAATTCTTTTATATAAAATTTCAGGGCTTGGGGATGTGGTTCAGTAGGTACAGTCCTTACCTAGCACACAGGAAGCCCTAGGTTTGATACCCTGCACCACAGAAGCCAGGTGCAGTGGTGTACAACTTTAATCACAACACTGCCAAGGTGGAGGCAGGACAAAGATCAAAAGTTCAGGTTTATCCCCAGGTTACATAGCAGGTCTGAGGCCAGCTAGGACTGCATAAAACCCAAAAGTGAACACAAAACAAAAGAACAATATAATACATTTCCAACTATCCATCAATGCATTTGAGAAATAAAAAATTATAAATACCATTTAAACTACTGACAATGTTTAAGATCATAGTTTGCTTGCTGCCTAACAGAGACAGAAACCAGACCATCTTTGTTATTGTCCATGTCATGAAGTGTCCATAGTTTCCCTCTGTTTTGCTCCCCAGGGAGTGAACTGCAGGCTTTCAACCTTACGTAATTGAATCTTATTGCTTGTATGCTTGTAAAACATACTTCTACGTGTCAGTGGCTTTTTTGAGCCTTGCATGCATGCAGTTCTAATTAGTTTTGTAGTTACAAATATCCTATTACTTTTCTACAGACACAATGGATTTGTTTTCATCTACTGATGAATGTGGAATTCATACTTAAAATCCATCTACAAAACATGCAAGAACATTGGTGTTCTTCCACTTACCCCCCCCCCCCCCCGCCCCAACTGCAAAGCTGTGAGGAGCTCTGTGGCGTTCTCTTGACTAGAAATTGAATCAACAATGTCAGGCTCACTTCTGCCATTTTAACAGACAATACCCTATCAGCCTGTAGTGTTGAAGCAAATTTCCAGTTCTTGCCTTCTCTAATATTTTTGAAACAATGCAACTTTATATTTAAAGTATCTCTACAGCTCTGTAATGCAATATGCTTTTTAAAACAGTATAAACCAGAGGAAATAAATCAAAGAAGGCTGCATAGGTGAAAGCATCTGCACATTTCAAAGCAATCATGCACACCAATATACTAATTATTCCAGGCAGCATTCTTACAGAGAAATGTAGGCTTATGTAATGGATCACTGCTTGGAAAGTTCTGCTAGGGCTTATTCTAACCTCCCTCCACCCCACACCCTTCCTTACTCTCTTTCAAGTTTCTTCTCTTATATTTGGTATAAACATAAGCTTTTGATTCCATTTTTATTAGTATAAAATGTTACTCATTGTTTGATTTTACTTTTCCCCAAATATTTCTGAGAACTTCATGTTGAAATTCATGGCCATTACAGTTCTCCAAACATACTTATAAATCTTGTTTGTCTTTACTTATTAATTTCAGGAAATTCTTTATGTACTTGGATTCTAATTATTTTTCACTTTTACAGATTTTAAATGCAGTTCACCCTCTTGTAACTTACTCTTTAATTTGCTTTGTGATGTCTTTTTAATATTTGGATGATGAAATATTATATTGGAAACATTTAAGCTTATCATCTTTTTTTTCTAATCTTTTTGTTTGTTTGGTTGTTTGAAGATAGAGTGTCATGTAATTCAGGCTGGCCTGGAATTCACTCTATAGCTGGGGATGATCTTAAACTCCTGCCTCTGCCTCTCCTGCGGGGATTACAGTTGTGTGCAACTACTTCCTGTCTATTTGGTGGTTGGAATCCCACTTGTTCACCGTACTGTCCTTGTCAAGTGGTCACTGACCAATTCTTAAATCATGTGACCTCCATGCAGCCTATGACAGAACTGCTACCTTTCTTTGGATGTGGTCTCCTGAGTCTTCTTTCTGATCACCATCTAGGGAAGTGTCCATACAGCTGTCTTTAATCTCTGGTCTGTTCTTTGTTGTTGCTTCTATTTGTTTTGTTTGATTTTATTTTGAGACAGGGTTTCATTCAGTCCAGACTGACCTCAAACTTAGGTAGTAGCTAAGAATGACCTTGAACTCTTGATCTTTCTTCCTCTACCTCCTGAATGTTGACTTTATAGATGTGGCTGCAAGCAGTTTATGCATCTCTGGGCATGAACCCAGGCTTCACGCATGCTACTCAAGCCATCAACTGAGCTGCAGCCTCTGTCACTGACAAATCTTCATTTTGCTATTTGTGATTTCTCTGTGCATCAAGATTTTAAATGGAGAATTTCTTCTCCTAATGTTTTTATATAGTTCTACCATTTTGTGGCATCCATGACTAACAAGTCTGATGTCATTTTGATTTTGGGAAAGTTAATGTGACTTTCTTATTTGATTCTTCTGACTTTTAGGATTTGCTCTACTGTATTGAAATTCTATTATGATACAGTACACTGTGTGATTTTGAAATTAATTGTAATAAAAGCCACTTTTTTCTTCATGTTTTTTTTCTGATAATTTCTATCCTTTTTTTTTTTTTTGGTTTTTCGAGACAGGGTTTCTCTGTAGCTTTGGAGCCTGTCCTGGAACTAGCTCTTGTAGACCAGGCTGGCCTCGAACTCCCAGAGATCCGCCTGCCTCTGCCTCCTGAGTGCTGGGATTAAAGGCGTGCGCCACCACCGCCCGGCTGATAATTTCTTTTTGTTTACTTCTTATTTCTGGAAATTATAGAAAACAGAAACTTGTATATGTGATATAAGCAATCCACCAGTGTTTTTGTTTCCTTTCCACTATTCTTGTGTGTGTGTGTGTGTGTGTGTGTATGACACTATGTTTATGCCATAATATTGGCCAAAGGATAATCTCAGGCATTGGTTCCACTTAGTCCTAGGTAGGGACTCTGCTGCTCTTTGCTGTGTACCCCAGGCTTTCTGTCTTGTGAACTTTTTGGGGATCCCCTGTCTCTGCCTCCCATCTCACTGTAGGAACACTGCAAGTACTCACACTATGCATCCAACTTTATGGTCAGTTCTGGAAATTCAAATAATAAGCACTTCACCCACTTTGGAATGTTTCTTTGCCTCTGAAATTTGATGATCTGTGTATATCTATTTGACTTTGAGTTGAGACATGGAGGCCAAGTGTAAATTTTGACAAGAATCTATGTGTTTCACTGGAGAGTAGTCAGGAGGAAGCCAAGATATATGAACAGCTTTCTTCATACCAACTACAAGTCTCTGGACCAATTTTTGCAGCAACAATAACTTTTCAACCTACCACGCAGGGTGCATTTTTATTGTAATTGTGTGGCACTTCCAATTCCCACACTTACAATGTGCATTGGGGCTTACATTGTTTCTTTGCTGAATTTTTCTTTGAAGAAATGTAGGTTTCTGCCTGCTTTTCTCATAGTGACCCGTTATTAGTGGTTGGTCTCTATCGAGATGCTTGTCCTATACTTATTTTTCTTTTCTCTCTTCCATCACTTAATGAAGTCTGAGATAGGTTGTTGATCATCTGTGTTCACTCCTCCACTGTGCATTTACCATGAGGAATGTGACAAAGCATCCCTGTGCATAAGCATCTGCAGGGGTTATCTGGAATAGCTCTGCACACCAAGGGCAATGATGGGACAGTGTTCTAGCTGTCTTTCTGTTGCTGTGATAACACTGACCAAAAGTGACTTTGTGAGGAATGGAAGAGCTTATTTCATCTTACACTTGCAGGTGACAATTCATGTCTGAAGGAAGTCAGCAAGAAATCAGGACTGGAATCTGGAGAGTGTTGTGGGAGGTCCTTCTGTCTATGTGTTGTTTTTATTGGTTAATGAATAAAGAAATTGCTTTGCCCTGTTGATAGGGCAGATCTTAGGTAGGCAGGGAAAACTAAATTGAATGCTGGGAGGAAGGAGGCAGAGTCAGAGGAAAAGGCATGTATCCCCACCAGAGACAGACACAGGAACTTTACTGGATAAGCCATAGCCTTGTGGTGATACACAGATTACTAGAAATGGTTTAAATTAAGATGTTAGAGTTAGCCAATAAGAACCTAGAGCTAATGGGCCAAGCAGTGACTTAAATAATATAGTTTCTATGTTATTATTTTGTGGCTGAGCAGCAAGGAACTAACAAGCGGCCTCTTTCAACAGGAGAGCAGGACTGAAGCAGGGACTATGGAGGAATGCTGCTTACAGCTTGCTCCCCATGGCTTGCACAGGTTGCTTCTGTAAACTATCTAAGGAGCATGTGACCAGCACCAGCCATAGTGGGCTGTTCCTTCTTGTATTTATTATCAATCAAGAAAACTCCCTAAAGATTTGCCCACAGGCCAATTCAAAGGAGCAATTTCTCAACTGAGGTACCCCTTTCCCAGATAACTCTATTTTGTGTCAAGTTGATAAACACTAACCAACACAGACAGGAAGATATGTAATAATGTAAAACTATAATCAAGCTGGAATTTTCTGATCTCATAATTCTGATGATAGCATGTCAAGGAGATATAAAGACAAGTTTAAAATAAAAAAGAAAATATTAATTCAATATTTTGAAATGTTTTTCATCACAATGAATTATATGAAGTAGAAATAAATTCATTTGTCTACAAAGTGAGGTCTAGGGCATTCAGGACTGTTTCACAGAGAAACATTATCTCAAAAAGAAAGAGAGAAATAGAGAGAGAGAAATGCATTTACTCATTGTGTTTTCATACAAGTTATTGAATCTTAACATACTTAATACATTTTAATAATATTGAGAATTATTATGCATATTAAAATAGGTATGATTTTATTCAACTTTGCTTTCTTTCTGTCTTTTCCTTTTGAAAACTGCAACAAATATTTTACATATACACATTTAAAACATGATTAAAAAATAATTAAATAAATTGACCATTACACAGGAGTTTTTATTATTTCATATTTTCTTACTATGATTACATAATGTTATGATATTTGTAAATAAAATTTAATTTCTTTTTATAATTTTTATATTTATATTGCATGGCAAATGTATCATCTGTGCGGATACATGTGTTTTGAGGGGGCACAAGTGTTTGTCTCTGTGTGTACATGTGTTTGAGGAGACACATGTGTATGGCACAAATGCGTGTGCACTTCTTCTCATGGGTGTGGGTCAAGAATGTGATACTGGCTGTTATTTCTCAGATTCTGTCTACCTTTTGTTGAGACAAGGTCTCTTACTGCGTTGGAACTTGCCAAGTAGGCCAGGATGACTGGCCACCAAGCTCCAGAGAACCACCTGACTCCTGAGCTGGGATTACCAGTGCATTGCTGTGCTTGGCTTTTATGTGGTTTCTGGGAATCAACTCATATCTCATGCTTCATGCACTTTCCTGAGCCATCTCCAACTCCCAGCTACTGAATGAAGAAATTTTAAACACAAAATTGGTTGGATGCCAATCCAGCTTCACATAGCAGTTCTGTGAGTATTTAGAACTCTGTGTCACAGAGATCTGACCTCAGAATTATTCACGAGTCTTCTGAATCAAGGCTGCAGTACAAGTAAAATTAAAAGAGGTAATTGAAAATCAGCAAAAACAACAGCAGTAAACACAAATCAAAGACATAATGGCTCCTAGTTTCAGTCCCAGTATGCTAGAAGCTTAGAAGTCTTTCATTCCATCATAAGGGAAAAGCACAAGCCAAACTAGAAAAATAAAAGTCTTTTTTAATATGTCAGGGAAGTGAGGTCACAGAGCAGACCACTGCCCCAAATGGAGAAGCGAGGTGCCAAAGTAAGAACTACTCCTTTCTGGATCACAACTCCCATGAGCACCAGTTTGGGTGCTGTAGAGAAGCTGTGCCCTCTGGGCCTGACATGAATATCCCTATCACAAAGCACAGCTTCTGTGGTCATCAAGAAAGGCCCTTGGCAGAGGCCGAAAGCCATGGAACAATAAAAGCAGATTATCACAGTTAAAAGCATAGGCATTGGTAGCCTGAAGAAGTGAGGCTCACCAGATTCCTATTGCTACAGTCACAAGTGACCTTGGCTGTGCTTAAGTATATAGGAAGTGGGAAGATCCCTGGCGGTGATCACCCATGCAGAGCTGGGACACTACAGTGGTGCAGCTTTTCAAGAGTTCCCCCATCCCTGCTGTAGGTAGACACAGCACTTTTAAAGGCTCAGACCTGGAGCTGGTGTGACAGTGCTCTCTCTGTTGGAGTGAAGCCATGTTTGTTTATGTCTCTCCAGGAAAAGTCATGCACTAGGTAGAGTGACCTAAACCATAACTGAGGGTCTGTTTCAGCTCTCTGTGAATCAAGCTGAGAGCTACTTAGCCACAGGAGGGGCCCTCACATACTTTTGGAGTACGTACCAGAACCTCACAATGAAGGCTGGAGAAAACCTCAGCCTCTGAAAAGAAGATGGGAAACAAGTTAGATATAACCAATGTTCTGTTCTCCCTTCCCCCCAAAATCCTTAAAATTAATTCATACTTCATTATGAATGACAACTTCTTATGTGTGTGTCATTGTACTTGGCTCATATTCATCCACCATTACCCTTTCCTGTCACCTCTTCCCATGGTCACTTTTATTCTACAAAACAATCCCACTTCTGCTTTGATATCACATACTATTTATAATAGAAATATGATCTAGATCCCACATGTGAGAGAAAACATGCATTTACCCCATTCCCCGTTATGGACTCTTTCTCACTTCTCCCCATTCCCTTTAGGTTCCTCCTTCTTCCTTATGGCATTTCTTCCACTTTCATGTTTTTTCCATGCAGGTTTAAGGCTTAAATTCCAAATATGAGGAAAAAACCATATGGTGTTTGCATCTGGAGTCTGACTTACTTTGCTTAGTATGACGGTTTCCAGTTTCCATCCATTTCCTTTGTCAATGACATCATTTCAAAATTGTTTGTGGCTGAATAGATCTACTGTTGTGATAATGAATCTCAATTATCAACTTAATGGAATCTAGACTCACCTGAGAGATGGGCTTCTAACCATTCCTGTGGGGGATTATCTTGATTAGGGTTATTAATGTGGGAAGATCTGCCCACCGTGGGTGATGCCAATCCCTGGGCTAGAATCCTAGACTGCATAAAAAGGAGTCAGTGAGCTAAGCACAAGCATCTGTTGCTCTTTGCTTCTAGACTGGAGTAAGAATATAATCAATTGCTTCAAGCTACTGCTGCTAAGGCTTTTGTATGATGGCAGATGGTAGCCTTAACCTGTGAGCTAAAACAAACCATCTCTTCCTTCAGCTCCTTTTGTCCGGATATTTTACCACCACAGCAGACAAGTAGCTAAGACAACTGTGTGTCTACTATCCTTTCTTTATCTATTTACCTGTTGCTAGGCACCTAGGCTGGGCCCATGTCTTGGTTGCTATGAGTAGCACTGACATAGACTTTAATTTGAAGATGCATCTGTGGCATGTTGCTTTAGATTACTGTAGTTGGATAACACAGTAGTTCTTAGCTCTATTTTTAGTTTCCTAAGAGACCTCTCTACTAACTTCTGGTTCTGTTGTTAATGAGGCATGCTCAAGAGAAAATATTTTATCGGAGCCTTGCCTGGACACCTAGCTCTAGGCTCTTCTAGGAAAATAAAATAAAATAAAGGGAATTTCTTGTTAGTGGGCGATCTTAGCAAGTAGCATTGAAATAAGTTCTTCAGTAAAAAGAAAAATAATGTAGCTCTGAAAGTCAGAGACACACACAAACGCACACACACAAAACCCTGAAAGACACTGGAAAATGTCAGTTTAAAAATATTATGTGTGTATGAGGGTTTTGCCTGTATATGTGTGTGCAGCATATGTGGTTCTGGTCTTGCAGAGGCCAGAAGAGGGGATCAGATAATCTGGAACTGGAGGTACAAATGGTTGTGAACCACCATGAGGGTGTTGGGACTGAAATCAGGTTTTTTGAAAGAGCAACTAGTACTCTTAACCACAGAACTGTCTCTTCAGTCCCCCCAAACCTTTCATTTCCATATTTTTAAGTTCACAGCTAATAATGTTTCCAAAGTAATAGTAACAACTATGTGCATAATTGTGTGCATAGGTACATAGGCTGTATTTTATATATTATTATATGTAATAAAATTAATGGTAGCATTGCTATGAAGAGCAATATAAAATAATTTAGAAACAAGTTTATTATATATACCCTGCTCTCCCTGCCTATGAGGTACTATAGCATTGTTTGAAAGTAGCCATAGTCTGACTATATTGCCAACTCTAAGATAACCACTAAAAAAGTTGTAAAAGAAGCATAGACCAAGAAAACACAATTATACCAAACACTCCATTAAAGCATCAAAGACAGGAAAGGAGAGGAAACTGAGAGCAAAGAACAGAAACCAGGAACAGACAGCAACTAATACAGAACACGGTGCCTGAGTTCTATCAGTAGCCACCTTGAAGTCCGTGGGGCCGAAGGAGGAGGGTCACGAGTTCAAGGCCAACCTTGAGACCCTATCTATAATAAATAAACAAAGGGAAAATATCTGAGCATGGAGCTTAGAGACTGAGTGTTTCCCTAGTTTATGAGTGGCTCTATGTTTGGTCCCTAGCACCACGAAAACAAAATAAATGATATGGGTGACTAGAATGTATGACCCAAATATTTAAAGAAGTGTATTGAGTGAGAATGGCAAGTGCCACGTGTTCTCCATCATCAGAGGCTCCTACTTCCAAACCTTCGGCTATGAGTACATATCCTGGATTTCTGAAGAAACTAGGAAGTAAAAAGTGACCATGGCTGGGTTACAGGGATGGGGAAAAAAGAGAGGGGGAAAAAAAAGACCCAAATGTGTGTTGTCTAGAATGAATACATTTAAATATAAGAATATATGCATATTATAATTAAGGAGACATAAAAACTAGCTATGCTAATATTAATTAAAGAAAGCCACAAAGGTTTTATTGATTTCAGAGACCATACTCATCAGAGGAAGTCAAGTGATATGGATTAGGTGAGAACAATACAATGACAATAGGATCAAGAAGAAATAACAATTCTTGCTGTATATGTACCAATTTTGTTCTTAACGGGGCATCTTGTCAGGGGTAACTATTTTACTAGTGTCTACAATGGTGGTGTTGTATCAGAGGCTAATCTATACAGAGAAATTGCTACCCACCTCCTGACAAGAAAATGTCAGAATATGTGAGACAAAATCAGATAGAGCTATGAGGAGAAACAGAAAAATCTCAGTACTTGTCACAGCTGGCTTTTCTATAGGAGCAGACTAGAATCCCTTGGCTTCTTTCTTCTCAGACATCCTGGGAGCATCCTCAAGTCTAACAAAGGACTTTGGACTAACTCCGTGTCAAAGTCCTGATATGGGAGGAAAGAAGCTGTGGCTCCCCACTGTGAAAACCTTTCCCCATTAAAGTGCATTTGTGGTTTTACATGACAAGAGTTCATCCAGATGAGTGCTTCTCTAAAAGGTAGTGATATGGACTTCTTTTCTCCCCTGGGATTGGCAGGTGTATCAGGTTATCATCCCGATGAATAAAAACAACATGATGAGCCAGCCCATAAGACTTGAAGAAGAACGTCTCTCTGAGCAAGAGAAAAACTGACAGGGAAAGCGGGGAAGAGAAATGAGGACAAGAGCAAACAAATGTTATGAAACTTGTTGAGAAGAAAACAAAGCTGGTTAATTTTTAATAAAGGCAAGCTGGGTAAATAATGCTAGCCAAAAGGGTTAACAGGAGGTGGGTGGATTTTTATAAATACAAAAGGAAAAATATGTACTCTGAAGGAATGCTAGTGCTGCTTAGCAATTTAGAGAGCTTTCATCTTCAAAGAACCTTACATGTTGACTAATTAATCCTTCCGACACCCTTGTGATGTAGATATGACAAACCAGGACAGAAGCCAGTCTGAAATGACTAGTCTCCAAGTTCACTGGTCAGGGGAGAACTGTGAAAGAGTGCCCACCACTAATGAGGAAGAACCTATGTAAAAATGACAGGAATTTTAAAGATGTCCCTCCTGCGCGGTGGCATTTCCTGCTCTTATATAGCAGAGATATATGTGCATGCTTTCAAAATACATTTACAGAACCGTGGAACCAATCACAGCACTGTAAGGAAAGAATCTATCGCTGTTTGAGCTCAGTTAATGTTACACTAATGCGAAATACTCAAACAATCCGCGCTTGAACTCTGGCTGTTAGCAAAGGCACAGAGTCGCTTTTCATGATGTGTAATTGTGGAAAGCACAGACTGTGAAACTTCAGTGGTGTAAAAGGAGTAACACTTATTAGGGGCTTATGCTAATTTTGCATCACGTAACTTGTATATTCTTTTAGTCATTCAATCACCCAGCCAAGGATGCAAGGCCCAATTAAGTGGGAGACCTAAGCATTCCACGCTCCTAATCAGCAGGCACTAATTTTGGAAACTTCACACTGAGGTTACCAACGCCATCAACATGGCAGTGAAGTTCTTCAAACCCATCCCACATTCCCCAGCTCAGGCAGGGCTGAGACAGAGAGCTGAGCTCCCGTTTGCCTGGCACAGTGCCGAGGTGTAAAACTAGAGTTATCTGGAAGGCACCTAAAGAGAATAAGCAGGCCTAGAGCCATGCCTTCATTCCTTAAACTGTCTGCAGAAACTGTTTCCACATCATCATTCCTGGCGGATAAAGAAGAGAAAGGAGTAAGCCCATGCATGAGCTCCCAGGGTGGCGTCTCTCCCGCCTATACCAACTCTAACCGAAATAGCCTGCTTTAATCCACTAAATTTAATGCTAAGTAGCAGAGGTTTGGAATTTTCTTGTAGTAAATGGAATCTTAAACTCTTTGTTCTAAACAATTCCTGTAACTAAAAATGCAGATAGTGCTATATGGAAGCACCGATCAATGTATTGCTAATGAAGTTGTTGTGTGATAAAAATAGATGCCTAGGGAACTGGAGATATGGCTCAGCAATTAAGAATACCCAATGCCCTTTCAGATGACCTGAGTTCAGCTCCCAGCATCCATGTTGGGGGGCTCAAAGCCATCTGTAATTCCAGCTCCAATACCTCTGACTTCCATGAGGGCCTGTTTTCATGTGTTCAGTACCCACATATAGACACACATATTTACATGTAATTAAAAATAATGAAAATAAACTATTTTAAAAATGGATAGTTAAAGACCCTCTGAATGTGGGTTATAGTTGTGTGACTTGGTCTGTTGTGGAGGGAGGAGGGTTGTGGCACCAGGACCCATTCCAGGTGTATAAACCAGCTTTGTGGACTTCATTCCCTATGGTGGGATACCTTGCTCAGTCTTGACACGGGCTGGGGAGGGCTTGGTCCTGCCTCAAGTTGGTATGCCAGACGTTTTTTATACCCCCAAGGAAGGCTTTACCCCTCTGATGAAAGGGTGGGGAGTGGGAAGGGGTGAGGTAGGGGGCAGGAGAAGGGGAGAGAGGGAAAACTGAGGTTAGTATGTAAAATGAAAAGTAAATTTTTTAATAAAAATATGAAAAAATTGTTAAATACCATTATAAAACTTGCTTACTTTTTAAAGGCCCTTCAAAATTAGGAAATACTAATCTGTTTCAGCTCCAATATTTTAATTAAAATAGAACATGGGAAGCAGATTGTTCTTGCCTCATTCGTTTCATCTATAAACCTTCTCCACACAGCTCTCAGAACATACACTTCTTCTGAACTCTGGTTTCACTCCCAGAGGCACATGTGTGTAGCCGCCTGTTTAAAGATTACAGTTTCTTTCCTATAGTTCTGTCTGTGAAGGACTGTGACACTTATCCACCTTGATCCAATCATGATAGTTTCTTCTTCAGAACTTGTAGAAGAAACAGCGAAGAACTCGTGACTATTTTGCAGTAATAACGGTAAGGACCTGCTGTTGGCACTCTGAGGTGACAGAAGCGCAGGGCCCCCTTTATGTGGTCAGGGGAGCAGCCCTTCCTTGCCAGCTCAAGGGATAGCTGATGGCAGTGGTGAGCCTCTGGGATTAGAGACCTGCTACCACAGGCGCCAGTCTTCCTCTCCCTCCTCTTGTGATAGCTCTCAAAGTGGGTGCATTTAGCCTCACCATAATGCTTCTAAAACAGTTGCTAAGACCACTGGAATGGGACTGAGACACAGGTGAGAAAATGCTAGATCTTTCCTTAAATTGCTACAGTGTTCCTCCCAAAATGACAGTCCCAGAAGGTGCTGAGGGTTCCTGAGGCATAACTCCCAAGTTTGACCTCTGGCACACACATGCATCTGCACACTCCTCAACCCTACCGCCGAGAAAAGAAAGGCATTTGTGCCTTCCCTTGTGTGTTATCGACACAGCATGTCTGTCTCCATGTGGCTCCCTTCCTTGATTAAAGCACAGATTTATGTGTGTTCAACTTAACAGTCAGGTCCACAAAAGCTAGCCTGACCATCAAATTTGTACTTTAAGAAGTCTTAATTCTCTCCTCACCATTTAGCTACCTTTAGTAGCTGTGGGCTTTCTATTGAATTTCCAAAAAAGAAGAGGTCAAGCGACCAAGTTTTCCTGCTAAGCTAGGCTAGCAATGTTAACATTAGCCACAATACTGACCCATTGCTGGTGATTGCTACTCATCAGAACACAACTGTGATTGGATGAGGTAACTGCAAAGATTGCACCCCCGTAGATTCTCTGGCCTGCTTGTGTCCTAGGTGTGGTGATTTGCAAAACTTTCCTAAATGTGACCCCTGGGAAGTTCAACTCCCAGAAGTAAGCTATACAGTTATCTTCTTAGAGTGTGTTGCTGGGGTTTCATCTCATAAATAGTGCTTAATCTTTTGGCCTCTACACAGAGACATTGCTTGTATTTATTCAGTATGAATTTGGTGTGACTTAGAATTAGGGGCATAAAAAACATCCATCTAGTTAATATGAATGACAGGCAAGCTTGCCAGATTTAGCTGGTAAAAAAATAGAGAAGGTAAAGTTACATTTGAATTTCAGATAAACAGTGAATAGCGTTTTTGTGCAACCAGGGCACATGTAATAATTAGGACACACTTACATTAAACAATCACTTGTTGTTTGTACACCATTCAAACTTAGCTGGTTTCTCCTGTTTACATTAGTCAGCTCTGGCCTATAAGCTCCTTGGAGACTCTTTAGCATGCGTTCTTTGAGAATGTGTTTCTGAGAGCTGGGTGTCTGGCCCTTTACCCAGGAAAGTATCTTCTCCAGGTCTAAAAAATCACAGCAAGCCACAAAGAACATGTCATCTAGAATTTTTGGGCCATTTAACCTAGTCACCAAGCCTCTCTGTCTACTTATTCACACACACACACACACACACACACACACACACACACACACACACACACACCACTTTGCCTAAGGTATTTATAGAAGGGATCAATTTTAATTTCCCCTACCCCTTGAGTACACAATTCATAATCACTCCAGCCAAGATTTATCTTCTGTCTAATGTAGTTCTGGGGAAGAGGCAGGGCCAAAGGGGTTCACTGCTGTTCCAGTGTAAATTGTCAATCTGAAGACCAATTTGCCTTATAGTCCCCTGCCTCCCAAGGAAGGAGCTTGTTGTTCTTGGCAGTGTTTATCTTTCCTGCAAATAATTCAACATTTTACAGACCCAGGGCTCTTTAAAAAAAGAAAAAAAAAAAAAAAGGTGAACTGGAAAAAGCTGCCCATGGTTTCTGAGTAGCCTTCTCTGCCTCCTTCTAGGGAAAGTCCATGCTCCTCACAGCTGCTGGTGGATAATCTGTGGAGCCATGACCGCTGAGCCTCTGTGGAGAAACAATATGACTCCATGTTCAGTTATTTCCTGTAACAAAAATGGAAGACTCTGTCAGATAAAAAGACGGAGTCCTTTTGTCTCATGTAACTGAACTGTAGGCTTTTCAAGGAGAAAGGCCACGAGAATACAAGCACACTTAGGCTTTGTTTTCTCATGAAAAGAGAAATGTTTCTAAGTTGTCAGTGGCCACTGGCACATAGGGAGCCTGCACGTGACTTGCTTTCTCTGGGCACTGCCATTCATCTGTGCTCTGCAAGAGATGTTATGTCTGTCTCTGTGTGTATCACACTGACTGAAGCTGCCATTCACACCCACTGCTCTGCTTCAGAATTACTGTAAATCCTGGCCAAAGGTATGGATGGTTTCCTCCTATGAGTGGAGTTCGTCTGTGGTGGGGCTCACGACGGCTACTTTTTATAGTTTTTGGTAAAGAGCAATGGGCAGGAGAAGGAATGGGAAGGCATAGATTATTCTTACCTTCAATTCATGTGACCATCATTCCAGTTTTGTTTCTATAAACACATTCTTTTCTGCACTAAACATTTATACTTTGGGGTTTTTCAGTTGGGGTGTTGAAATGATGTGAGTCTTTATTTGACTTCATGTGTCTTGTGTGTGGAGGCCAGAGGACAACCTTGGGTAGTGTTCTTCAAGTACTGTTTTCCTTGTGTTTTAAGACAGGGTCTCTCATTAACCTGGAACTTTCCAAGTATATCCAGCACTTCCCAAGAATGCAGCTGCCTCCATCTCCCCAACTCTGGGAGTACAAGCACAGGCTACCACACCTGCAGATTTTGTTTTCTTGTTTGTTTCTGGTTCTGTTTTGTTTTTAGCATGGGTTCTGGGATCCAGCTCAGGCTCTCCTGTTTCACTGAGTGCTTGACCCTTTTGCCTGCATGTATCTTGATTGTTGTATGGAATATAGTACTTAAGTCAGCATTGTGTGTTTTTGATCCTACACGCTTCTCTACCCACAGGCCCATGTGCTGGTTGAATTTCTATCATCGGTGAGGTCATTGCCCTGATGGAAATGCACTCTGGCCCTCTCTTCCATGTGTTCCGAACCTGGGAATGTGGAGCCAGCCCTCAGGTCCCACAGCACCCCTAAAGTGAAATCCCATCTTACTGTGTTCTAAAACTATGCTTTCCTGAGGAGAGTGAGGGCTGACCACAGGAACTGTCAAAGGCGCTGTCCCAGAAGGTGTATACGAGGTCTGGGGAAGCTCCAGTTGCCTTCCCATCTGTTCACTGTTGCAGCAAGTGCCTGCTGTTAGAAAGCCAGTGGGCCTATGTGACAGCCTGCAGTAGTTTTTCTGTAGATAGATGCTGGCAGCTTTCTAGACACAATGGAATCAGAGAAGGAAACTATTGTACAATCCTGCCAAATTTTTATTAATAATTATTAATAAACAGGCAACTGTTTATTCCTTATTTTTTGTAAACATCATCTAAGTCAAAACTATTTTTAAGTTAAAAAGAAAATGATAGAGTTTGTATATTCTTTTCCTATTTTCACTGCTCTCTCTGACAAAGTAGTATTGAATTGGGGTCCATCATAGTCAAAGACGCTTCTCTATGAAATGGAACAGTCCTCAGCTGGTTTCACAGCTGGTTCCCAGAAGCAGGTTTTACAGGCTGATTTCCATGAAGAGATTTAATTTCATTGCCAAGGTGCTTATTCACACACCAACTGGTCTTTACTCCAATAAACTTTGTTCCAGTTCCAAAAATTGATGTATATTTCCTTTGATTTAGCTCTTCCCTAAGGTTGCTTTCTCAATTATTTGTGTGTGTACATGTGTGTGTACATACATGTGTGTGTATTTGGGTGTTCATGCATCTGAGCATGTGTGTGTGGGTGGATATGTGTGTGCACATACACATGTGCGTACGCGTGTGTGGAAGTACGTGTGTGTATGTATGTGTGCGTGTTTGTATGTGTGGTGGTATATGTACACAGAAGCACATTTTACCACTCCCTGTCTTATTTTCTTGAGACAGCCTGACTTCACCATGACAGTCAGCAAACCCCGGCAGTCTTTCTGTCTGCATCTCCTACAGCTCTGGGGTTACAGACATGCATGTGGCATGCCCTGCTTTTCATCTGGGTGCTGTGGATTTGACCTCAGGTTCTTCTGCATTCTTAGCAAGCAACTTACCCACCACACTATCTCCTCAGAACCTAAATTTTTTAAATGAAAATTTGCAATTTCTCTATAAAAATCTTACTGTATGGGTATCTTATTATACTACCTTATTTTATCTTTTAGGCATTTTATAACACATTGCTTGCAAGATTAATAGTTATTATTCATTAGAGTCTTACAGGTGGGGTTAGCTCATGTATTTGAAGCCTTGGTCCCCGGTTGCTGGTGTTGTGTAAGGAGGTTGTGGAACCTTTAATAAGTAGAGCTGGAGGCAGCTGGTCACTGGGGGCAGGCTTTGAGAGTTCACATCCACATCTCCCAATTTACAGTCTCTGATTTTTGTTTCTGGTTGAGATATGATTTCTCAATTTCCTATTTCTGTTACCATGCCTCCCCTGCCATTTTGGACTCCTGCTCTGGGCTCTTAAGCAAAATAAGCTCTTTCTTCTCCAAGGTGCTTCTGTTTGTGGTGTTTTGTCACCAGAAGAGCAGCTACTGTTCACCCCTTTACAGAACAGGGATGGCGGCAGTCTCATTCTTCCTTTTGAACAGAGTATTTTCAAATGAGAAATCTCTCTCATCTTTAGTTCAGCGGTTTACTCTATTATAAACAGGTGTTAAGCTGTCTTCTTCAGTGTCCATTGGGGTAATCCTCTCTGTTCTGTTGTGAGGAATTAGAATTGAGGTTTAGTGAATGGATTTCCTTAAGGTAAGCCAACATGCTCTTAAAGAAACTCATTGTGCTCACAGTGCACGGGTTATTTTTTACCTGGATGTGTGTATTTTTGTTCCTGGGTAAAGTCAGCTCATACTTTTTAGAATTTCACATTTTGTCTATATTGGGTAAATAGACTGTGTTGCTTTCAGGAAGCAGTTACAGATATATTTTTTTTCTTGAATGTATGAGAGTCTGTAAAAATAGCTGATGTTAGAGTTCAGACTGGGGCTTCATGAGTTCAGTGTCTATCTAGAATCAAGATTTTAAAGTTATCTTCCACTGTACAAGGAACTAGAGGATAGTCTAGGCTAGAAACCCTGTTTCAAACATTTTGAATTATTTACCTTCAGAAAGATAAAACAAATCAAAAATCTCACTGGATAATAGGTGATCAGTGGTTGATTGGAAAGAAATTTATTTAAATTATACTTTTATTTTGTTTGATGATGACAATGATGTTAATGATTTTTAAAGACAAGGTTTCACTCTGCAGCCATGCTAGCACTGAACTTTCAATTTTCTTGCCTCAGCATTCTAGGTGCTGATTTAAAGGTATGTGCTGTCACTCCTGCCTGGCTTTTTAATCAGATATCACATTTCAGTAGAAATTTCATTTTCAGTCTACGAAAATCATACTTCAGCATCCAAAATTATGTATGAATTAGCCCAGAATCATTCTATGTTGGTTTCATATACTTTGAGAACTATCTTTATGCCATGCATGATGTCTTAGTTACTTTTCTATTTTTGTGCTAAGACATAGTGACCATGATAACGTTTAAAATAAAGCATTTATTGGGGCTTATGGTTCTAGAGGGTTAGCGTCCATGACCATTATCGTGGGGAGCATGGCAGCAGGGAGGCATGCAGGCACGGGGGCTGGTACAGTAGCTGAGAATTTACAGCTGATCTACAGACATGAAGCAGAGAGCGAGTGTGTTACCTGGAAATGGTGTGTGATTTTGAAGCCTCAAAGCCCACCCCCAGTCACACACCTTGTCCAACAAGGCCATACCTCCTAAATCTGTTGTCACTGAGTTCCCAAATAAATACATGGACACTTATTCTTACTTATGAATGACAGCCTTGGCATGGCTTGTTTCTAGCCAGCTTTTCTTAACTTAAATAATTCCATTTACCTTTTGCCTCTGGGATTTTCTCTTTCTCTATTCTACAAATTTTCTTTATTTCTTACTCCATGGCTTTCTGTGTAACTGGGTGGCTGGCTTCTGATATTCGCCTCTCTTTCTTCTTTTCATGATCCGTCTTCTCTTTTTCTCCTTCTATTTATTCTTTCTGCCTGGCAGCCCCACCTATGCTTTCTTCTGCCTAGCTATTGGTCTTCCAGCCCTTTATTAGACCAATCAAGTGTTTTAGACAGGCCTAGTAGCACAACTTCACAGAGTTAAACAAATGCAGCATAAAAGAATGGAATGCAGCACATTTTTGCATCATCAAACAAATGTTCCACTACATAAATAAATGCAATATATCTTCAGCTAATATTACACAACACTAATCCTTGCTAAATAGTTTCACCAACTGGGGACTAGACATGAGTCTACATCTCATCCAAACATCCATGATACCCAATATAAATAAATAATATACATTTTTCATGGTCTCAAAGCTCAGTGGCAGCAAGGAATAATTAATGTCCAGGATACTGCCAGTGTACATACTGGTCACCATGACAAAATTCAGCCTCTCTACTTATTCTCTTTCCATAACTTTCTCTAAAACAAAGGTGAATTCCTTTAGGCAGGCTTTCATTCTTCCTCCTCAAGTCTCACTAATTGATTTTTTAAATTAATTATTTTAAATTAACATATTTTAGTATATAGGATGAACCTATGCCTCATCATATAACCTTACCCTCCCTTTACTCACTTCTTCCCTTCTCCTTCATTCCCTTTGTTTCCCAGACAATTTCACATCTGCTTTTATTCCTTATGTACCTATGTGATTTTATGTATCTATAAAACATCTGTGAACCACAGAGGAGGGAATACATGTATGACATTTGTCCTTCTGAGACTGGATTAATTCACTTAATCTGATCATCTCCAGTTGTGCGCGCCATCCTGAGAATGGCATGATTTCATCCTTTTTCATGGCTAAAACAAACTCCATTTAGTATATAAGACATATTTTTTTTATCCATTCCTCTGTTGTTGGTCGCCTAGGCTGGTTACATAACTAGCCATTATGAATAGTGCTCTGTGCTTTGTGGATGTGGGGTTCTTAGATAAACACCCAAGAGTGGTACATAGGGTCATACAGAAGATCTGGCATGAACCTTTTGAGAAACCACCATCTTGACTACCATAGAGATGGCATGGCTTATATTCCCACGTGAAGTACATAACTATATAAGCATTGCCTTTTGTCCAGCATTTGTCCTTGCCAGCATTTATTGCTTCCTTTTAATTTAATTAATTTACCCATTTATTGTGTGTGTGTTTGTGTTGTGTGTGTGTATGAGAGAGAGAAAGTGAGAGAAAGAGAGAGAGAAACAGACACAGAGAGAGACAGAATGCCTGCCTATGCACTCACCATAATAACATTTGAAGGTCAAAGTATAACTTGCTTCCACTCTACTGGCTAGCTTTCATAGTACAGGAAGATGCTTTACACAACATCCAAGGAGTCTTACCCAAGTGTGAAGCCCTGCAAGCTGTAATCATCACTGGCCAGGCAAGATGTGCCCACTAGTGCAACAGTGGCAAGAATGTCATGGAAATAACCATTTTTCTGATGGAATATAAGTCTTGTTCTATAAGATAATCCCATACCTTGTACCATTATTTGGCCAAGAACCCGTTGCTAGACAAGTTATAGGCCTTAAAAGCAATTGCTGCCATTATTCTGTTAAATGGACATAATAGTAAATAGACTTCTAATGACAAGTTGTTATCCTATATATCAATGCATCATCAGAGAAGTTTCTATTTCTAGGAGGTGATGATTAACATGGAGACCCACAACTAGTCAAGGTGCAGAGAATAAGTGACTATGGAACACTCAGTCCTAAATGGATTATCTATATATTACTCCCTCCTCCCAAGGTTCAGGGATAGTTACAAAAAAAAGGAGGTGATGAGAATGTAAGAATCAGATGCGGTAGATGGCTACAGTGAAAGTATTTCTTCAGGACACAACAAAGAAGCTGCAATGTGACCTCATGACAGTTATGACACAATATATCAGACAGATGCAAGCTCATGTCAGATCAAATCCAAGCAAAGAGAGGTTGGGTAAACCAAGGCGCTTTTGGCAATCTCTAGCTTCTAGGGAAGGGTGAGTCAGTTTTCTTTAAGACTGTAGCTCCTGATAAGTTGGTGTGGTGGGACTCCCTTGGAAGGTCACATATCCAAAAACATGTTGGAAGTACAAATTGGACTTTATGGATTGGGAAATAAAAGAGAGAGAGAGAGAGAGAGAGAGAGAGAGAGAGAAACATGAAGTTGAGAAGGATGATCATCTGGGGGTGATGGGGATGGGCGTAAATTTGATCCAAATATACTGTATGAGATTCTCAAAGAACCGATCTTTTACAAACTAAAGTAATTTTAAAGTCAAACAAACAAATAAATACAAATATAAATGGGAAAATATATTTCTAGCCAGGCATTGGAAGGTAGGGTGTCGAGAGGGCTCAGTCATTAAAGTACTTGTGTGCAAGCATGAAGACCTGGTTTCCAATCCCTAGCAGTCACACAGAAGCCAGATGTAGTAGAATGCATATCAACCCCAGTGCTGGGAACAGGGAGGCACATGGGTCCCTAAAACTCACATTGTACCCAAACTATATGAGTTTCAGGTTTAATGAGAAACTATCTCCAAAAGTAAGGTGGGGGCAGCTAAAGAAGAGACCTAACATTGACCTTTGGCCTCAGCATGCATTCGTGCAAACATGTGCATGTATGCCCACAGATATATGTGCACACATGCAGAAAACACAAAAATATGCACACATCCCATACAAATGAGGGCTGATGTGTTTGCCCCAAGGTGCAGCATTAGCAGTTATTATTGAGAATTTAGAGCAGTACAGAGCATCTAAAATCATGCTTGCTCCTCGTGCTAGTACTTAATCTCAGAACTCTAAGATTAGTAGTGCTATTGACAACAGCTTTCATATGAGGAGACTGGCAAATAGATGTATAATCTTCCAGTGGTCCCCCAAATAGGACATAAAGTAGAGATACTCAAATTCCTAATCAAGATGGCCTGTGTGGTTTGAGTTTGTCTATACTTCTGGGCAAGCTTTGTAATTTCAGGATGATCTTAATGACGCTGACAAATTATTTATATACTTAGTAATTTTTGATGGTCTGGGAATTAAATCAATGGATCCACCATTGAGTTCCACTCCAGTTCGTATAATTATTTATATTATATGTGACCAAAACTCTTGAAATTTAGGATTAACTGACTGTAGGTTTGGTTACTGTGTAGCCCAGCATTATAATTCTTTGCTTTAAAAAAAAAAAAGAGGAAGAAGAAGAAAAGGAGGAGGAGGAGGGAAAAGAAGAGGAAGGAAGAAAAAGGATAAAATGATTGATCCTGGTACCTTTCTAGGATCTTGTGAACACTCAGAAAGTCTATGAAGTGTATATCCTCGGAAGCAATTCACCTGCCTGCACTTGACCCCCAGACGAGTTGGGAAATTGGTTTAAATTGTACCAGAAGGATTTGGGATGCTCAAATGAATGTTTTCCTGGGCATTAAACATTATTTTCCTACAGAACTCTCTGGAAATTCTAAAAAGTGCCCATAAGCAAACTTCCATTATTTCCTCACATAGTCAAGAGAGTTAATACAGTTGCTTAAAACAAGACACATGGATAGGCCAGGCGGTGGTGGCGCACGCCTTTAATCCCAGCACTTGGGAGGCAGAGGCAGGCGGATCTTTGTGAGTTCGAGACCAGCCTGGTCTACAAGAGCTAGTTCCAGGACAGGCTCCAAAACCACAGAGAAACCCTGTCTCGAAAAACCAAAAAAAAAAAAAAAAAAAAAAAAAAAAAAAAAAAAAAAAGACACATGGATAGAGTTTGCAAAGTCTAAATACTAGCATTTTAATGTTCTCTTTACCATTTTATCACAGTGTTGCCCATGAACCATCTGTGTAGCTAATGCATAAATAATCTAGATATTAACTCCTATAAATGGCCCTCTTTTTGGAAATCACTTTCTCTCCTAATGAAGACAGCTGAAGAAAGAAGTAGAAGGAGCCATGCTCATTGTTGCAGATATATTGTATTACTTTTAAATGATCACAGCTTGTTGCCCCAATTTCTTCTTCAAAAAGTCTTCCTAAGGTCAACAGTACTGAGCTGGCCTATGTGACCAGCCTGTGGGAAAGGAGCACTCCAAAAGGCATTTTGGTAACAGCGCAGAAGACCTGAAGAGGATATAATGAAAAGCAAGGAGGGAGTTGTAGACACTGAGTACAGCTGGGTGTGCTGGAATGAATGTACAGATGGTAAAATGGATGCTGTGCAAGCAGGAGTAACTGTGTTCCATACATGGCTCTCATGTAAAAAGTGAGGTGTGGTGAACTAGAACCCCAGAGCTGGAAGAATGGAGACAGAGGCTGCCTCCCATCAGTCAG
Source organism: Chionomys nivalis (assembly GCF_950005125.1). NCBI lineage: Eukaryota > Metazoa > Chordata > Mammalia > Rodentia > Cricetidae > Chionomys > Chionomys nivalis. The sequence goes on along the minus strand of NC_080106.1, from coordinate 487,362 downwards.
TGTAGCCTACGAGGAGAGTGTCACAGGTAGAAATCCTGACTGAAAAAACAAGGTGGAAGCAACATCCAAAGATTTCTGGTCTTTCATGTGCATGTGCATACACAGAAATACTCACAATGCCCACAGATACGTAAAAGCAAATGGAAGGAAAAAGGGAGAGGGAGGATTTTCATGCTCTGTGGAAGGAGATGGGTCATGTTTGCTCTGAATCCCCTCAATGCCTCCACCCACACTGATGAACTCTCATTAATGAGTTTCCTTGACTTCCCATCTCCCGACAGACTTCTGTTCCTCGTAGACTAGAGAGCTCCTGGCTATAGCTGAAGTTCCCAAACCTGCTGGTTTTCCTCTGACTTGGACAAAGAAGGACAAAGAGACAAAAGGTTTGGGTAGGGGGTTCAAATACTGATCTTAAAATCAAGTTCTTTGTAATGATCCTTCCGAGGGTCATCTCAAGTCCTAAGACATGAAGGAGGGTGACCAGCACCAGGCAAAGATCACAAAGGATTTGTGAGCCTAACACCATCATTTGGAGTTGTTTTTGCTTTGTTGGTTTAAAAATATTTTTAATTAACATACTTAGGGATGGTGATGCATAAGAATCTGAGTTTGATCTCCAGAACCAAGGTAAAAATTGCCATGGAGACATGTCCAGGATCTTAAGGCTAGAGGGATGAAGTCGGGCAGCTACCAGGGCCCTTTGGTCAGCCAATTAGCCTTCTTGAAGAGATCCAAAGCAGTAAGAGTTTCTGTATCAAAAACAAAGTGCATAGTTCTTGAGAAATGACACCTGGGGCTTTCTCTTGATCCCCAAAACAAGCACACGTGGGCATCTGCACACACACATGTGCACACAACATACAAATGCACACACACACATACACAAATACAGTTTATTTTAATGCTCTAAGAATAATGATCATGGGAACTTAGCAGATTTTGATTTTTAACAGATCCATGATTTCCTTCCAAGAATGCGAGAATATATTTTGAGAAATAGGAACACTTTTTGAGTGATTAATAGGAAAGTGATCTTTTACCTACATGACCAGGTATGTTTAGAGCCAATTGGCCCTTATTGATTGGGAACATTTATGCACTTATGATAATCCTGTTCAGAAACACCTATCTATGTCTCTAAAGTTCTCCAGTCATTAAGCCTAAAAGTATTTTTATTAAGATTAGTTTTTTTTAAAAAAACAAACATAAGTAAAATGTTCCAATTGTCTGGAAGAATTTAACTACATGTAAGATGTATCTGAGACATAAAACAGAAAAATTTGTTCAATCTCTGAGCCCACCTATCATTAAAAGATCATTTTTTTCCATTCCTGGAGGACAGTATCATGGCTTAGCCCCGATCAGAGACAGGTGTTGCAGCTGATCAGTCCTGTTTACTCTTCCTATAGATGTGATTTGATAACATATATTAACTTAAATATCACTTACTTTGATTTATCACAGAACTTGGCTTCGATTTTAACAATTGGATATGTTTTTGTAGGAGTAGGTTAGTAAAAATGGAAATAGATCTTGATGTATGATGTTCACAGGTCTCTTAAAGAGTTTAAGAACCCAAATGCAGCATACAGGGATGGTTCAAATAACACTGCTCTGTAGCAAAGCATCTTTAGATTTGTAGAAGTTTGATTTTGACAGGGGAAAGGGAAATGAAAGAGAGAGAGAGAAGAGAGGAGGGATATTTTATAATTTCTGATGAGTATCATGGAATTGGATGATTACTGTGGCGTTCAATTCCTGTGAAAAAATATCTGACATACTCGATTAAGAAAAATGAAGTGCTTATTCTGGCTGTAGGTTTAGCCATGACATTCTCATGGTTTATTCTGGCTATCAGTTTAGCCATAGTTGCTTTGGCCTTTTAATCTTGGGCCTATCACCAACCAGGCAGGGCATCTTGCTGGGGAGGATGTGATGGAGTTGAAATAGCACCACATGGCAGTTGAGAAACAAAAAGACAAGTAAGTCTGAAGATCCCCTTTAAGGGTATGCCCCTTCATCCATCTTCCCTCTACCAGGCCCTACCACCAAAAGTTCCTATCACCTCAGAGCCGAGAGCAACACTGGAAGAGGGCACGAGTCTTTGCAAGATGTTTATGATCTGAATGAAGCAGGTGGGAATCAAAGCATTGGTACGCTGTTTGGGTGGAATACGGCAATAATTAGAAGTAGTCTTGTTGAGAGGCTGTGATACTAAAACATAGTTTCACTTATAGATCTTTTTTTCTGCTCGATAAGAAGTGAACAAAATTATGTGATCACACCATACTTTATAGTGTGAGAGTTCAGGTCTATATAGTATTTCCTGTCTGATAATATTATACTCCATCACTTGTAAATAAAATTTTATGAGAACATGGCAATATCCTTCGTAAACATATGACATATGTTTACAACATATGTTACATATGACAGACTCTGTGTTGCAGAGGTACAATGGTGTGGCAGAGACTGCATGATCAACAACTTAAGTCTCTACCATCTGGTCCTTTGTCTAACGTGTGTGATAATACCTGCTTGGCAGTCATTTGAAGGATTTACATTAGGTTTGTTTCTCATAAAAATGTAAAGTCTGGTGGCTGGCGAGGTAGCTCAGCAGTAGAATACTTGCCTAGCTTGTGCCAAGCCCTAGATTTACTCCCCAGCCCCACAAGGAATAAGAAAGAAATAATAAATTAAACTCAGTATAAAGTTTAATGTTGTTTATATTTTTTCAAGATCATCATTAGATATGAGAATTATGTGGTTTGAAAGTAAGAAATGCAAGGGTGAGCAATCTTGTGTTTCGTGGATTCTCTCCCCTCTATGAAAGCTAAGATTCTCAATTCTCTTAACCAGTTCTTTTGACAGCAGGTAATCTTGCTGACAGGGTAAATCCACAAACGACAAAGACTTCAATAGCATTTCTCTTTCTAGCTCTTATTTGATTTCCAAAGAAGCATAAATTAAGAACCAGAGCCAGCTGATCAGTTCACAGTGGTTTTTAACCCAAGAATTGTCTGTTGCATGAACTATCATTATTGATTCTATGCACAGGAATGCCCCCACTCTCCCCAATCCCCTAAGTTTCTAGCCCAGACTAGTGTCAAGAACCCGATACAGCCAAGACTGGCCCCGAACTTATGATCCTCTTGTCTCTACCTCCTGAGTGTTAGTATCATAAATGTGAGCCACTGTGCAGGTTTTGGTCACTGCTGGGGCTAAACCTGAGGTTTTGTGCATGCTTGCTAACCACTCTACCAACGGAGCCAAATCTCGAGCCCTCAGAGATGCCTTTTAGAAAAACAATCTTACCCACCTACCAGTCTCAGATGTAAGCTCGGAGTCCTGCCCAGAGAGCAGTCCTTTGCTCCAGGACACCCTCTCCCCAAGAGCTGCAGCCCACCCCTGCTGGGCCTGGACATGCTGCTCTCTCCTGCCTCCCTCTTCTCATCTGTCAAAGGGAAAGCTAATGACTCTAACTCAGTCTGACCACAAAGCTTTCAGGCCTGAGGTGGGATTCTTTTTAGAAAATTTCCGGTGAAATGTCTGAAGTGGATGAGGGCCATTGTGAACTAATAAAACTAATTACCTTTTTAAGAAAAAAATTGTATTTTTATATGGATCTAAGGAATATGGTATTGTTCTTGGAGAAGCGACTCTGAAACATGCCCCTTTCTGATAGCAGATTACCTTTCTATTGTTCCTCCCTCCTCCTCCCCCCTCCTTCCTTTGTGCTGCATCTTCCTTGCTCGAATTGCTGTCTTCCATTTTCCCCTTTCTCCTCACATTCTCTTCTTCTCCTCCTTCCCTTTCTCCCTGTCTCTCTTTTTCTCTCTAAAGGACAAAAACATACTTTAATTCCTTTATTTGCTGAGGCAGCACCTGGCACATTCTCCTCAAGCCCACACAGCAGTCAAAACAGCAGTCCTCCCGTCAGACAAGCATGTTCTTACCTGTGTCGTCTCTGCGGAAGCATGTGGGCAGAAGCAATTGACTGTGGTTTTGGGAACAGTGAGGAGGATAGAATCGCAGCCCAGTTTGCATGAAGCAGTTGATGGATGCACAGGGAACCAGGTCTGGTTCTGTGTTGTTTCCAGTGTCTGTTTCACCTGGTATGACATCATAGTTACATACTGTGAAAGTAGAAAGGCAAGTGTTAAAAGGCCAGGTGCCACATGGGAACACAGTGAGATTGTGGAGCACTGCTCTCACAGAAGCCTCCAGTGGGTGTGGTTTTGTGGAAGAATAATTGGATGATTGTGCCCCACCATGTGAGTGCTGGCTCTGAACCCATCCTTTGCAAGAGCAGCAAGAGCTTTATTCCACTGAGCCATTTCTCTAGCTCTGGGATAGTGTTCTTAAAGACATACTTCCTGTTGCTTTGTCTTTCTTGTTATACTAAAGTGAATTGTTTCCTCACAGTGGGCATTTAAATCAATTTGTAATTATATACCCTTGCAGTAGATTTGAGGAAAATGACCTAACTATAGATCAATCAGGTGGTCTCTGGCCATCCTTGATTTCAGCTTTGGTCAGTGGATGACTTTGTCTTGCCTTATAGCAGGCACAGCATCTTTGGACATAGCTCATAGCACAAGGTCAGAACCTGCACAAGTGATATTGGACTCAAAAATGTATAGAAACAGGTAGGATGCTACTCACCTACAATTTCAGCACCCTGGAGGTGAAAGCAGGAGGATCCAAAGTTTAAGGTCATCCACAGCTATGTTTGAAGGCAGCTTAGACTTTGTGAGATTCTATCTCAAAATACAATAACAATGAAGCCGAGTTAAAACACTTCAAAGTTGTGGCATGATACCCTCGTCCCAAGCCAACACAAGCAGGAACTATAACCATCAAGGCAGGAAAAGTGAGGAGACATCAGAGGGCTTACTGGTATTTAGATAGTTACTAATCACAATTCAGTGTCAGGCGTGGACCTATGTACTGTCATACTTAGCTTGTTATGTGGCCTGTGGGTTCGGACCTAGGTCTTCCTGCCTGTGCAACAAGTGCTTTACCACCTTCTTCTCTGTCCTGTAAATTATGGGATTATCCAATGTGTCATAGTGCAGCCTGTATTTCAGTGGTGATTATTTGATGACCTCATTGGCAATTTCTATAAACAAAGGACATCTTTCATCCAATCACAAACATTTTAGTGAGTGGGACTGGTTTAAAAAAGGTTTGTCCTTTGTCTTGTGCTCATGAATTCTTAGCTCTTTCTCAGTACATGTATCACAGTCTCCTGGCTTGAAATCACAAGACTTCATGTTCTTTAAAAATTCTCAGTAAGTTAAATACAAGCAGTACTGATGCCATTGTCCTCTCATTGTGATTGGATGTCCTGCTTCCTACTTTCAATTTTGCATATTCCAAGCAGTAGAGGTAGGGAATGGGGAGAAGAGCCCCTCTTCAGTCAGAGAGAACCAGAGTTTCACTGGACTGGCTTTATTGGCTAATCTGGCCCACTACTTTGTTTTATAAATAAAGTTTTACTGAACACAGAACTCCTGTTTGCTGGCAGAGGAGTTGCTATAGAGACTCCCAGATGCCAAAGCCCGAGGCAGTCACTACATGATCCTTGGCAGAAGACGTTACTGCATCGACATATGAAACAGTTGAGCTCAGCATCAGCTGCAGGGCACAACTCTGTTCACATTGCAATCTAGATTTGTGCAACATCAAGTTACAAACTTCTGAGATCACTACTGTGGCTTCACGTTACAGCTGAGAGATGACATTAATCAAATGTCCTGGACTGTGAGGGGTTATTTTTAATGTTTTTCCTGAAGTCGTTCTAGAATGGATATAATTCACCTTCACATGTTTTTCATCTTACTTGCATGTTGTAATTTACAATATATGTTACTGGTTGTTGAAAACTCAACTGTTCACTCTGGTTGCCTGCTGTTGTCAAATGGTTCTAATTTTATGCTCCCACAGTTGAAGCTGTTTGAGGGATGAGGGATAAGGGAATTTTGGCAGTGTTTTGAACCTGCTTCATGTTTTTCTTCCCTCAATGTGTTTTTATTTAGAAAAACTAAAATTATAGCCATCTTCAACTTCCCACAAGAATGGCTAGAATCTTTACTTCCTTCTAGAATCTTGTATACATGATGCAATGCTATGCTGTAACAGTACAAAAAGCATTAATGGAGAATAATAGATTCTCAAACTTTACTGAGTGCTGTTGATAAAAATAGATCTGACTGGTTTCCCCACCACAGCTGACTTTAGGGGGAATAAGCAAAGGCAGAATGTCTTTGTTTTAGCTATTAGAGTATTGTATGATAATTTAAAGAGTGGGACCACTCTAAATGAAGCAGAATTGTCCTGCAGCTACATGGTGTCTCCCTGACTCTACCTTCTGTGTGTCCTTCTGACTCTACCTTCTGTGTGTCCTTTTGTATATGTGTGTTGCTTTATTGGTTGATTAATAAAGCTGTTTTGGCCAATGGATTAGCAGAGTATAGCAAGGCGGGAATTCCAAGCAGAGATAGAGGAGAAAAGGAGGCAGAGTAAGAGAGACACCATATAACTGCCAAAGGAGAAAGACAGTGGGAACCTTACCTGTAGGCCACAGCCTTGTGGTGAGACACAGATTAATAGAAATAAATTAATTTTAAGATGTAAGAGCAAGCTAGGAATACACATTAAATTCTCAGCCAAACAATGTTGTAATCAATATAGTGATTGGCTGAGCTTCCCCATCATCAGCTCAGCCAATGACATCTGGCTAGGGTGTGGCCACCTGGAGCCCAGATAGAAAAAAAACGGGGGTAGATAAGTGCGCATGCTCGCTCTCTATGTGGTGCTCGTGGGACCCGTTTGGACTTCAGACCTTCCACTCTGGTAGCGTGAGTTTCCCCGTTTTTTAATTATTAAATTATATCTGTTGTTTTGAGCTGGTCTGGTTATTTAGCGTACCAACCGAATTCGCCAACACTTACAATATAGTTTCTGTGTAAGCAATCGGGAAACAAACAAGCAGTTTCCACCTACTAAACTCTGGTCCTCTGCAAGAGCAGCAATTGTTTTGAACCACTGATTCATCTCTACAGAACTTTAGGAACACTTGTCAAGAGTTATTTTTGATAAGGTGTTTTATAACTTGCATATAAAACTTGTTGAATACCTCAAATATTATTTTAACTGAAATTACTAGAGAAAAATAAAGAAAAATTCTATTTACCAGGGTTTCCTTTCCAAGACAATAAACACCAGAAAACACAGTAACCGGATACCTGATGTCTGGATAATGTGACACATGAGAACACAAGTTCCTCATGTATAGATGTGAAAGTAAGAAAGAGAAGTGAGCAGCTGGCACCACTTCTAATCCCAGTGTTTGGTCTAATAAATTGTGGTGTGGAAACAAACTTACACTTTTAGCCTTTCTATTGTATGTCTTCATTGTTTCCTCACCTAGCTTTCAAAACAGGATAACTTATCTTACTGTCTTGTGAACATTAATACTTAGTACCTCTTTCTTTCTTCTTTCTTCCTTTCTTCCTTTCTTCCTTTCTTCCTTTCTTCCTTTCTTCCTTTATTCCTTCCTTCCTTCCTTCCTTCCTTCCTTCCTTCCTTCCTTCCTTCCTTCCTTCCTTCCTTCTTCCTCCTCCTCCCTCCCTCCCTCCCTCCCTCCCTCCCTCCCTCCCTTCCTTCGTTGTTTTTTTTTTTTTTTTTTTTTTTTTTTTTTTTTTTAAGACAGGGTTTCTCAGTAGCTATGGAGCCAGTTCTGGAACTTGCTCTGTAGCAGGCTGACCTTAAACTCACAGAGACCCACCTGCTTCTGCCTCCTGAGTGCTGAGTGCTGGGATTAAAGACATATGCCACTACAGCCTAGCTTTTTTTCTTTCCAAAACAAGAACCTTGAATCTAATTTCCTTTGTTCAGCTTTTTTCCTGACCGTTATCTATAACACTTGTAACCAACACATTAAACAAAGACAAACACTATGTGGGCTGCCATGGGTCTATAAGATGTGCTGTGTGTGCTGTCGTGAGCCTATGAGATACACTATGTGTGCTCTTGTGAGTCTATGGGATATACTGTGTGTGCTCTTGTGAGTCTATGGGATATACTGTGTGTGCTCTTGTGAGTCTATGGGATATACTGTGTGTGCTCTTGTGAGTCTATGAGATGTGCTGTGTGTGCTCGTGTGAGTCTATCAGATGCACTGTGTGTGCAGTGGCTAGATTTGGGGCCTAGAAGATGGTGAATATCAGAATTCTGACCCTGGGATGTTGGCTTTGCTCTCATTTGAGTGTGACCTTGTTTCTTTCCTCTTAGTGCAAGAAAATTTCATTTATTTTTTTTATTTTGTGGGAGCCCATAGTTAAAGAACGTTGGGTATTTTAGAGAGGTTTTGAACTTTGAAGGAGGCAGGATGTTCTCTAAAGAGCTCAAACTTTTAAAAAGTGTTTAAAATTTTAAAGACTGGGACTTTTAAGGCTTGGAGTGTTTTAGGGACAACATGAAAGGAAAAGCTATGGTTTAATGGTTGTATGTTTGCATGTCAAATTGACAAGGGGTCAATTGTCTTTTGGACTGTTTTGTTTTGTCGTCAGCTTGCTGGGAAGAAGAACCTCTGCTGAGAAAATGTCTCTTTAGCACGTTTTCTTGATTAATGATTTGCGTGGGCAGGCCCAGCACACAGGGGTGGTGGGGTAGAGTCACCCTCGGCAACTGGTCCTGGGTTGTATTAGAAAGCAAGCAGAGAAAGCTATAAGAGCAAACTAGTAAGCAGCATTCCTCCCTGGATTCGGCCTCAGTTCTTGTCTCTGGGTTCTTGCCTTGATTCCCTGCCCTGATTTCCACCAGCAATGGTGTGACCCGAGAGCTGTAAGCTGAAATAAACCCTTTCTTTCCCCAGTGCTTTTGGTCATGGTGTTTTATCTCTGCAACAGAAACCTAAGACAAAGCTCAATACCCATGGATTCTCATTTCTTTGCTTTGCAACCTACCGTAGCAGCTCACTCATAAAAAGACAGTACAGAGATATTGATAGAGACATTTACTAATAGAGTTTTTAAAGACTTATTTTTAATTATGTGTATGTGTGGGGCAGGGATGAAATATGTACCTGCTTTCAGGTGCCCTTGGTGGTTAGGACAGGGTGTTGGGTCCCTTAAAGTTGAAGTTACAAGTAAATGTGATTTGCTTGCTGTGAGTTCTGGGAACCTCTAGAACAAATTCTCTTAACCACTGAGCCTGCACCTGTCTCCAGCAACTGTGGATTTAAACACCAGACTTGCACGAACTAAGGAGTTCTGTGCAATCGCAAAGCAGACCTTCGTGAGCTAAAGGGTCTGGGTCTGTGTGAACACTGGGGACTGTATGTTTATGGTGCCCCTCCTGTGGTGTCGGAGGCATTGGCGAAGGATCATTGTTCATTCTTAGCATCTGTACCTGCTCTTTTCTGAGACATCTTTCATTCCCCTGCTCCCAGATTCTCGGGTCTTCTGTTTAGGTTTGGCTATCATGATCTACCTTTTGTCTGACTTTGCATATTGATCTAGGTAAGCAAAGACTTATTCTAGTGATCCCAAGACCACGGCTCCTCTTCTCTTTTGAAGCTACGTGGCATACTGACAAGCAAAGAGGGCCAGGACTTACAAAACCAGTGACTAACACTGATGAAGTTGTCTGAATTACCCTACTGGGGCCCGCCTCAGGTCCAAATAGGTCTTGTTTGACGTGTGGATATTCAGAGCTCCTTTCTAGAAACATTTGTCTAGAAACATGCAGATAAATATGAGGTGCTTTTCCTCGGTCCTGAAGTCAGGGTCCTGAGATCACAGACCCATGTCTCCCACAGGCAGACATGTTTTATTAATGGTGACGTTGAAATCCTGGCGCATCTTTGGCAACTTGGTTTGCAGAGGATTATTAGCCTTTTCTCAGCTCTCCAGAAAAGTAAGACAGATCACTAGTACTTTAAAAAGTTGTGCATGGCTGGTGAGGTGTTTCAGTTAACAAAGTGCTTGCCTTGTATGGACAAAGCCCTGACCTCTATTCACAGAGCTGACATTATGAAGCAAAACTAACCAGCCAATGAAACAAAACACCAAAAACAAATAAACAGGCATGCATCACTTGTCATCCCAGGGCTGTGGACTCACATAAAGCAAGTATGGCACTGCACACCTGTCCTTATAAAATTTCTAGGCTCAGGATAATGTGTTTCACTTCAATGGACAATACCTTTGGGATGAAGTTCAGGCAGAAAACTTAGTTATCACTCCAATAGTCCATAATCTATGAAATATACCAAACACAGGAGGAAAAATTGAAAAGGAAGGAAATGCTATCCACAACACACTGACATGGCTGAAGATGGAGTGATGGAAAAGGAATCTGGCTCAAATTGAAATGCTGTTAAAAGACCTCGGGAACTAGTACCATTTACATGTGAAGTTCACTCTTCTTAGTACAGAATATTCTACATTTAAAGGATCACTTTCTTTGCAAAGGCTGTTGATATTCATGTCCTTACGTGAGTTTCACAAATTTGTTTAGTTTTGCATCCCAGGAGCCTGTGAGTTAGCTAGACGTCTGGTGTTAGTGGGCCTCCTTCTGCTAACTGAATGCCAAGTGTGGTTTAGTTCACACAACAGCGTACTTTAAAAGCTCTCTCCAGCTGACGCTACTTTAGTGACAATACCCATCATTTACAGCATAGAGTCCACACCCCCTTTGCACACTATATATATTTGTGATTAATTTTAAATAAGACCAAGAAAGCATCAGAATCAACAATTAAAGAATAATTTCTAACTTCTAATTTAACAATGTGCTTGAACAGAGGGCATGAATAAAAATTGACAAGGTCTTAAGTGTTATTTATTAGGCAATTACCAATTTTAAGGTAAACGTTATCTTCATAAGTGAGAGGTAGTAGCCATTGGATTAGCCAGGCAGTTAAGCTTGGACACTGTGGAGGAAACTAATACTGTTTGTCTCCTGGCATGAAGTGATCAGACATATACAACAGCAACTGTATAGCATTTTGCCAAAAAGTATTTAAGTTAAATATAATCATGATGTGGGAATTCCTTCTGTATATGTGTTGCTTTTATTGGTTAATGAATAAACCTGCTTTGGCCTGTGGCAGGGCAGAATAGAGCTAGGAGGGGAAGCTAAACTGAATGCTAGGAGATGTAGGCAGATTCAGAGAGATGCCATGTAGACAAGGAAGGAAACAGATGCCAGCCACTGGCCAGAACCTTACCCGTAGACCACAAGCCTCATGGTAATCCACAAAATAATAGAAATTGGTTAATTTAAGAAGTATGGGATAGCTGGAAATATGCTTAAGCTATTGACCAAGCAGTGTTTTAATTAGTATAGTTTCAGTGTGATTATTTCGGGTTTGGGTGACCAGAAAACAAATGAGCAGCCTCCACCAAAATAATCACAAGGAAATCTTCAGACAAATCTGCAATGTGGGAAATTCTATAAGAAGTCTGGAAAAAAAAGAAGTTGGGCTTGAGGGACTGGAGAGATGGTTCCATGGGTAAAGTACTTGCTGTGCAAACATGAGGACCTGAATTCAGGTCTCCAGTACCATATATACATGTATTTTAAAGTCAGACTTGTTGGGGACACACACCTGCAATCCCAGTAGTAAGAAATGGGGAGAGAAGAATCCTCACAGTTTGTTTTATCATCTAAAATAACTGAAGTGGTGAGCTAGGCTTCAGTGAAAGACCTTATCTCCAACAAATGATGAAGTGGAGATGCTAGACAAAAGCATCACACATTGATCTCTGTCTTTCATATGCTCCTCTGTAATGTCCACCAAAATAGGCACACACACACACACACACACACACACTACACTAACACATGAAACACACACACAATTAAGGCAAAAATTTTTAAAGAAAAGAGGAGAGAGAGAGAGAGAGAGAGAGAGAGAGAGAGAGAGAGCGAGCACAAGGAAGCAAGCATACCTGGGCTTTCCAGCAAGATCAATGCCAAAGCTATAATAAGCAGCTTGATTAGAACTTGGGTCGCAGGAACAGACAGCCACAAAACCCTTTGAGGAAAACTGAAGGAGATTAAGCACAGACACAGTATATGGCACAGTTAATGTAAGTGCTTTTGACTAGAATAATACATTGTTGTTTGGTATGTTGAGTAATGTTCTCATCACATAAGATACACACTAAAATGTTTAGGGTGATGGGTTATGATCTCTTTGATGTCTTTTCAAATGACTCATCCAAATAGACATGTCAAGAGAGAAGCGACTGTAGAGCATATGTAACCTATCAGCACTTACACTCTGTTCATAATTCTTTTCACTTTCCCACAGACTCAATCTTAACCATTAAGAAGCTTATACTATACATGCAGAATGAACACAATTATATGGTACCAACTTGAAAAACAGATGCTAGCCATTTGAAGAAAAATCTGTAGATGGTGGGAATGATCTGTGTTGCAAATCACAAATGAATTTCATGGGCAGGGTTTAGAATCATGTGTGGAATCACAGACTTTTTTTTTGAGATGGGATCTTGCTATGTTACTTTGACTTATTTCCATCTCCTGGCCAGTCTCTCAAGGAGTTATGACCACCTACACCACATCCCTTGGCTATTATCAACTCCTACTCAGATTAGGAGGTGACATAATTTACAGTTAGTCCTGTTTATGTTTTCACATGTATGTTTGCAAAGAGTATGTCAACTCATACTGAAAGGTCTTCAAGTAGATAAAAAAATTAGCATAAGAGAGCAGTATTTAGTTTACAGGCTTTTTTCTTAGTAATATAGAATATAATGCTATGTCTTACTGTTGATTGAACCATAGATTAGATAACATTTCATTAAATAACTGTAATATACAGTTCTTTTTAAATATTGTTGGTGCTCAAAGTGAATTAATATGAATCATGAAATAATGGAGAACAATCTTATATAGATGGAATGAATGATATTAGCAAAATGCATCAATGACATCAGTTGTCAAGTGTGATCAGATTATACACCAAGGATCTTCACGAGCACATAAGTGGAAATCGTGTGCTTATTACAGGAAAAACTGTAAGCACCAAAAGGAGGGAAAATCCTAATAAACATTAGTCTATCATTCCTTATATTTATTACCATACTATATAAATGTTTTAAAGCATACATATAAATGGACAGAATAGAGAAGTCCATCTCCTTGTATATCGCCCAACTTTTGTTGCTTTTACTATTCCTAAAATTTGTCTAGCATCTGTTTACTTTGAAATAGTCAAAGAACATGATTTATTTAGACATGGTAGAGAATTAGAAGTAAATGAAGACTGTGCTTTTGTTTCTCAACCACCAAGACCCGAATAATCACACAAAAACTGTATTAATTACAAAACTGGCCAACAGCCTAGGCATAGTTCTAGTTAGCTCTTACATCTTAAATTAATCCATTTCTATTATTTTTTTTTATTTTACCAGGAGGCTCATGGCTTGTTACCTCACGTCATTGTTCTTGGGTGGCTATGTGGTGTCTCCCTGACTCTGCTTCATTTCCCCCTGAATTCAGTTTTAGCTAGATTCTGCCCTGTCATAGACCAAAGAAGCTTATTTATTAAATAATGTTTGAAACTATCAAAGAACAAAGGAAATCATACAAAAGAGAAAGAAAAAAAGAAAAATAAAGTAGATGGCTCCTAAGGAATGACAACCAAGATTGAATTCTAATCTCTATATGTACCAACACATACACCTGCACCTGCATGTGTGTGAACATGACCACATACGCATACATGTGTGTGAACATGACCACATACGCACACACACATGTTTTTTATAGGAAAAGAAAACATGACAGAATTGAACTTTTTTTCAACTTTGAAAAGAGAGAAGCTCGTCTATTTGGAAAACTATGGCTGGGCTGAATGAAATAAGCCAGTTACAGAAAGACAAATGCTATGTGATTAGTCACATGTGAAATATTTTTTAAAAAAATAAATAAAAACAGAGTCTTAACTGAAGAGCTAGAGTAGTATTCACCAGGACTTGAGTCGTGCAGAGAGCCATAGGTCAAATCACCCAAGGGGGTAAGTCAAATCTAAGGGACAAGCTCTAGAGATTCAGCTTGCAGGTTGGTGACATGAGTTCACACATCTGAAATCAGGTAAGGGGCTCTCATGGGTCCTCATGCATGCATGTAAATAACTAAACAATGAGACTGTATGGGTGTGTCAGATAGCTTGACTGCGGATTCCATCCAGAGTCCACACACATACACAGATGCCAGCCCTTGGCATCCTGGAAATATTTGCAAATTTTAATTTGCCAATGATGCCATGACAAGCCAAACAAAAAGGACAGTAAAGATGTTTAAGAGGAAAATTTCTAGTCAACAGAATGTTCCAGTGATATATGTGAACAATTAACGATTTTGTTCATAGTTTTAAAACATAGCTGGACAAACATTTTCATTGCCCATCTGCTGCACACTCTCCTCTTGCACACCTTAGAGTCTGCAAATCTCAGCACTGGCCTTTCCTTCTCTCCCAAGTTTTACTGTATTTTCTTCCTTCTCTGGCAGAGTTCCCGTAAGTTTAATCCTAGTTATCTGGATTTTTATCACATGTAAATATATATCCATGCTTTCTTTTTTTCCTCCAGCTCAGCCAGCAAACCATCATTCTGTGTATCTAATGTGCACTCTTTTGTCTCCAAGGAGTTATTGATTTGGTTGTGGCTGGACCTCTCCCAATGCCAGTCAGATTGAAAAATGCTATTTTTATTCAGATTAAAGAATTTGGGATTCAACAAGTCAATAGCATATGGAGGATGTCAGGTCCATTCCTACCCATCACGGTGTTTTCAGAGACCCTGGGGTATGGGCGAAACCCATATGGATTATTCAAGTCTGACTGTGCAGCTCTCCATCTTAATTTCACTTTGCCTTAATAGCCATGTCGACGGTTTGGAGCAGAAAGTCAATTGAACTACAAAGGCTGCACTGCATCATTGATTTCCAGAAGCAGCCATAGTGCTTTGCAAGAAATAAAATATTGATTAAAACAAACTAAAGCGATTTTCTCTGCTTTCTTCATTTAGAACTGTTTTATTTAACATTTGACTTCATTAGTTAGAGTTATGCAAAAATTATGAGAATATTTGAGGCTAATTATTAGAGACGCATTTGATAGCTGTGTGTAAGAACCTATGAGACTTAAATTATTGTTTCAGAAATGGTTTTTTTCTTAATAACTCAGCATTTTACTGGTAGCATGGACAGAAATCATTCCACTATTGATATTAATTTGGCTCTGAGTCTTGGCGGAGGAGAGTGGGGTTGTGTTAAGGTTACATTGAAAATAATTTGTTAAAAACCGCCACATGGAATCATTTACAATGACAATTTTCTTGGCAGTTTCAGAATGTAAAAAACTGGTCATTAACACCGTTCCCATAACAGAGACTCGCAGCTAGAAAACACATAGCCTTAATGTTAAATGGAAATGCTGAAAATAAGCAGGCATTAGCAAAATAATTCCAAGTATTTCTGAGAAGTTGAACCGGGATAAAGCGCCCAAGTCACTTCAGAAATGATGGTTTCCTCTTGGCCCAATTAGGGAACCTGAATGTGTTACGTCGTCGCAGCTTTTGGCATTCTAATTGCACATAAAACCCCCTTCCAAATCATAACGCGCAGTTTCTGTTTCTGTTGAAAACAAAAGGTGAATTATTAAAAATGGAGTGAAGTCTTGCGCGGCACTGGCGGCCAGCTTAGAGGGCAATAATTTAACGTTTGCCCCTTGAAACTGAAGTTTACCTCTGCTCGTTTTAACTCCACCTACCAGCAACAGGCAATGGTATTTTTATTGTATTTTGTTTTAATGAGAGCAGCGAGATTTCATTACTCCACATCTAAACAGAATCTCTCTCCTCATCTGGTCTCTGACTGGGCAATCATAGGAAGATTACTAGAGGACTCCAGAGCACCATGATGCCCCGAAGACAAGTTGAACAGAGGCCCCCAGAGGTCAATGCTTTCGGACACTAAAATTTCTTACCCATATCAGAGGAGAAACTTACTGCTCAAATCCACTATCTCTATGAGTCACTTGCTCTTTATTCTAAATTTGCTTTTCAATGAAGATAATCTTTGCGTCTCTTTTGTTGTTATTTACTCTTAAGTGACAAAGGGGGACAGATAAATTTACATTGTTGTGCTATTTGAAATAAATTATTGCTTATCTTTATTTAGGGCAGGAAAAGACAGCAGCAGAACAGATTTATGGCTGTGTGTTTTAAACACTCTTCCCCAGTGGCTGTCCTGGAGGTGTGAAGACTGGTGATGGTCAGCTAACCAGAGAACCCATGATTCAAGACTACATAGCTGATACTATAACCTGAACTGAACTGAAAGGTTTTACCCTTTCCCCAACTCTGCTGTGCAACCACGTACAAAACAACCTCTGATGTAAACAGCAAATACCTACATATATTACCATTTAATATGCATGAGTGGTTTCTAGCTGAGATCACTGGGCTTCACTACAGCACAATTCCTCATCTGGTCTCACTCAAATACTTAGGGTCATTTCAAATTCTGTAGCTGAGGTTGACCTTAAACTCCTGATTCTCCTGTCCCCACCTCCCTATTGCTGAATAACATTCATCCACTTCCATGTCCAACTTTCATGGTGCTGAGGATGCAACCAAGGACTTCCCACATCAGGCTAGGCCAACGTTCTGCCTACTGAGCTCCACAGCTAGCCCCTCAGTTGCTTATAGGAGCCAGGGTCTGGACTGTGGAACCTGGGCAGGTACATGTAGCCTCTTAGAAAGACCTCCACACTTGGTTTAGCTGTCTATTCCCCCGTCTCAAAGTTCTTAAGGAATTTTGAACAAGAGAATTTCATTTTCATTTTGCAAAAGCTGAGTAATTGTCTGTGAGCTGGAGTTTAATTTTTCCCTTCTCGCCCTCCCGCTGAGCTGCAAGACTCTTGTCTGGGTTATGGAGCTTAGCCTATTTTACCTTTTTGTGCACTCTTTAGGCTCCATTTTCACGGTGTTTAGATTACTGCAGACATGAACTTCCTGTGTCTCAGCACTGGCAATGAATCAGGCTGGGAGCAGGGACCACGAGGCCCACAGGGAGCTGCCTGCTTCCAGGTTTAAAATAACAAGCTCTTGACAGCTTCGTTTACATAACTGCAGAGTAGTGGCTCTATTCTACAGTACATCTACATATGACATAATGACTGGAGATTTCATTTATTTAGATTTTTTCCTTGCAATGTAATTTCCAATAAATACGTCTCCCTCACACAGGAATATGTGGCATTTCATAACACTCACATTCCCCTCCCTGAGCATTCCCACTTACCACAGCCTCCGCGTATGGGAACTAACAGAGGACTCACTAATTTTACTAGACCAGGGTCAGGTTTTTATGTATTTATTTTGCCCAGATAAGGTTTTATGTACTACAGCCTGGCCTTGAACTTGCTATAGAATGGTTGAGGATGAACTTCAACTTCTGTTCCTCCTGTCTCTGCTTCCCAATGCTGGCATTACAGGCCTGTGCCTGGTTTATGTGGTGCTGGGGACTGAACGCATGGCTTTGTGCATGATGTAAGAGATTTGCCAAGCTATCTACCTGGCTAGCCTGTGTTAGTTTCTTATTAATCTTTTCTCTGTTTTGTCCCTTAAGGCTGCAAAAACAATGAGGAAGGTTTAATTAGAAGATTCACACCTCTTAGCTGCTTTTGAAATATTAGGATTCAGCTGGGCGGTGATGGTGCATGCCTTTAATCCCAGCATTCGGGAGGCAGAGGCAAACAAATTTCTATGAGTTCAAGGCTTCAAGGCCAACCTGCTCTACAGAGTGAGTTCCAGGACTATAGCTACTGAGAAACCGTGTCTCAAAAAGAAATAATAGAAAGAAAAAAAGAAAAATAAAAGGAAGAGAAAAAGAAAAAACAGAAATTTCAGGATTTGGTTAAAATGTGATAACAAAGAGAAAGGAAGGTGAAAGAAGGGGAAGGATGCCATTCCCTTATCAGTGGTTGATATTTGTATGAGGAGGATATTGAGGGCCACTCACAATGGATGAAACTGTGCCAAAGTAAACACTATCCCTGCCTTGAGGTGCCTGCTGCCCAGGTCTGGGTCAAGAGTGCAGGGAAGGGAAGGAAGAGGTCTGTGGAGAGTAGAGTTGCCTTGCAGTGCAAGTGCCGAGTCACATACCTCAGAAAATGGCTTTACTTGAAAGTATTGACAGAATTTCCAGAAACATTGGAAAGCAACTATTACACTCCAAAGCTAAGGGCTGGTGAGTGTGAGAAGCTGAAACATGAAGGAGGCGCTCATGTAGAGAGCTGACATTTTTTTTTTTTTTTTTTTTTTCGAGACAGGGTTTCTCTGTAGCTTTGGAGCCTGTCCTGGCACTAGCTCTTGTAGACCAGGCTGGCCTTGAACTCACAGAGATCCGCCTGCCTCTGCCTCCCGAGTGCTGGGATTAAAGGCGTGCGCCACCACCGCCCGGCGAGAGCTGACATTTAAGTCACCTGTGCTTAAGAAGTGGCGTATAACAGTGAAGACCTTCAGGTGAAGCTGTGAAGGAGACCTGATGATACTGATTACAGCTCCACAGGGTGAGTCCACACAGGCAAAACAAGCGGTAGGAAAGAATGATTCTTTTCCCTGGAGGACTCTGAGGAAATCTACCTTCTTCTCAAATCTCATACTTGGGCTCCTAGGTGATGACAGCCACAGCCAACAAAATGAATCTTGACCTTTTGTCTGCATAGCTATAGCTGAAGGTATATGATGGTCAGGCATGCCAGGAGTGGGAAGAAAAATAAAGATGTGTTCAGAAAGATTAATCTTTATGGGACCCTGTGATGGTTTGAATGACAATGGAGACCATAAGTTTACATATTTGATCTCTTTGGAACTACTTGAGAAAGATTAGGAGGTTTGACTTTGTTGGAGGAGATATGTCACTGGGGTCAGATTGTGAGATTTCAAAAGACTAATGGAATTCTTAGTACACATTTTCTCTGTCTCTCTCTGTGTCTTTCATCTCTATCTCTATCAATCATCTTTATCATCTCTATGTATCTCTGGCTCTATCAACTCATCTCTATCTGTATCATCTCTATCTCTATCATCTCCCTCCCTCCCTTCTCTCTCTTCCCCTCTCTCTCCTTTGCCTCATAGTTGTTAAGTAATACGTGAACTCTCAGCTGTTTCTCTGTTCTGCCATCATGGATTTTCATGTTCTAAAACTATAAGCAAAATTAAAACCTTTCTTTTATAACTTGCTTTGGTTTTTGGAGAAATGTGATATTTTGAACTAGGAAGGTGACTGAATGCCATAATCAGAGCTTAATGGGCCATCCTAGTAGGAGCTTGGAAATATTAGCACTGAGAGCTATGTAAACTGTGGATCGAGTTTGAGATGTGTAAGAGGGGAACAGCATCAGCATCTGAGCTGGAGATAATTCTTATGATGGGTGGGCAAATAACATGGCTGCTTTCTGTCTTTGTTCTGAGAAATGGCCTGATGCTAAATTGAAAAGTAATGGACTAATTTTATTTGTGGAGAAAATGTCAAGACAGCCTAATATTGACTCTTCTGTTGCAATTAGTAATCACTTTTATGTAGGTCTGCAATAAAACAGAAAATGAAGACAAAAATTAAAAAATACATAATTTAAAGGTGGAAAAAAAGTGTACCACAAATTGTAATTTTGGAGCCAAGGCTTGTGCTGAAAAAGTCGAGAAGAAAAGACAGCCTGACCCATGAAAAGGGGTTGGTGGGATCTTCATGCACTATTAAGGGGAGCTGCTAAGGCCAGGCATGTGGCAGGAAACTTCCTATATGGAGACCCTGAGAGGCAATTGCATGAAGCTTTGAAAGTGAAGCCTGGATTACATAGAAAACCCCAAGATGTTACAGGTGCCAGAGTCATGGGTTACCTGCAGAGGGGACTGAACACAGGGAGTAGAAACAGTCAGGAGAGAGAAATGTGGTGCACTCAGTAACACTGGAGGAGCAGAAGTTTCTAAGCTATAGCATTTGGAGTTTGCTCTGCTGGGTTTTGTATTTTGATCTAGTATCTCTTGCAATTATCAGATTCATCCCTTTTGGAATAGTAATGGACATTCTGTGGGATTCTAAGGCAGAAGTATGTAATTTGCTTTTTATTTTGATTGTAGCAGGGGGTTACAATTAAGAGATGGCCTTGAGTAATGAAGAGACTCTGCACTTTTAAACCATGTTAAGACTATGAAAGACCGTGTCTGTGTTTGAAGTTGTGTTGAATACATTTTTGCACTATTACATGGCCACAGGCTCATTGGGCTAGGGAGTGGAATGTGGTGGTTTGGATAAGAACTCACCCCTATCTGTCTAGATCATATATTTGAATAGTTGGTCCACAATTTGAACTGTTTGGGAAGGACTGGGAGGTTTGGCTTTGTTGGAGGAGGTGTATTACTAGGGATGGGTTTTGAGGTTTTAAAAGACTCCTGTGGTTCCTAGAACTCTTTCTCTGCCATGGTTGTGAGTCAAAATGTGAGTTCTTGGCTGTTCTTCTCTACCATCATAGATCATAAACCTTTGAAATAGTAACTTAAGCACTTTCTTTTATAAGTTGCCTTGGTCATGGTATTTTACCCAAGAAATATAAAAGTAACTAAGACTTTCCTTTCATGTGTATATCTTTGCTTTGGAAATTATAATGATCAATGTCAAATTGCTCTCTCACCTTCTCTTACCATTCTTTGTTCTCTGTTTTCCCTTTGGCTCTCAATCTTATTTTATTTTGGTAGGCTGTCATGTAACCAAGGGTGGTCTCAAACTTGCTAAATAGCCAAGGATATCCTTGGACTTCTCATTCTCTCACCTCTACCTCTCAGTGCCTGGTTTATAGAGTCCTGGGGATCATATACATGACCTTGTTCTTGCAAGGCAAGCTCTACCACCTCAGCTACATTCACAGTCCCACAAGATTTCTTGAGATGATGTGGGAAAATATAGTTATCAAATGATGGAAACGAACAAGAAAATATTTGTGGATGGATATTTGTCCCTTAGAGAAAATGGAAAATTAGCAACAAGAGCCATATGCTAAGCTCCAAGCACTAGGGGCATGGCAGTTCCAGATGAACTCTGAGAGACTCCTGTTTTCAGTGAGAACCAAAGAGTCTTAGTTAGGGTTTCTATTGCTGTGAAGAGACACCATGGCCATGGAAGCTCTTATACAGGAAAACATTTAATAGGTGGCTTACAGTTTCAGAGGTTTATTTCAGAGGTGGAACATGATGGAAGACAGAGATGGTGCTGCAAAAGGAGTTGAGGTCCTACATATTTATCCACAGGCAACAGGAAGTGAACTGAGACACTGGGCATGGCTCCATCAGAGTGACACACTTCCTTCAACAAGGTCACACTTACTCCAAAAAAGCCACACCTCCTAATAGTGTCACTCCCTGTGACTAATTAAATTCAAACTGCCACACAGTCTCTGCTCCTTCTGGGTTCACAGTAGGGCTGGTCCAGCTCTGGGCTCTCTAGCCAATGAAAAGTAACCATATTATCTTCTCACATTTTTTTAAAAATCAGATTTGTATCTTTTTAAAGTTCTAAATTTCCTCTCTTTTGTTCTCTCTTTTGCACATGTAGATTCTGAGTAGATGTAAGAACAAAAGATTCCAGTGAGCTGAAGGAGCAGAAATAAATTTCCAGAAATATCATCAAATAATGTTGTATGTGATGTTTTTATATACTTGCAAGAATTTTTATAATAAAGTTTATTAAAATATTTTCATGAGGGTACCACATTTTTCAGTGAGGAAAGCATGGGCTCTTTAGCAAATGGTACTGTAAAAACAAGATGTCTGAATTCAGAATGAAGATGGGTTCTCACCTTCCTCCAAATCCTAAATGGATCAAACATCCATCCAAACATAAATACCAGAGCTACAAAACCTATAAAATATCTAGGAAAAAATAGTTTGACATTGCACCTGGCAATATTTTTTAAATATGACACCAAAAGCACCAAAATCAGAAAAACAAAACAAAACTGAACTTTACAAACATCAATAGTTTTTCACATCAAAGCAAAGACGAAAAAATGAAGGAAATCTGCAGAATTTGAATATTTGTAAATTACAATTTTGATAAAGCATTTTTTACCTAGAATATAAAAAGAACCCATATGATTCAACAACAAAATAAAAAACCCAGTAAAAAATCACCCAAATGAATTGAATAGATATTTCCACAAACACTTTCAAATAGCCGATCTGAACACACAAAGAAATACTCATAGTCGGAGAAACACAGTTCAAAATCATAGTGAGGTATCACCTAGCATCCACAAAGATGGCTATTATCTTAAAAATTAGAAATAAAAAGTGTTGGTTAGGGTGTTGAAGATCCAAATGGGCCCAGTCCATTTACAAGCCTGCATGGCCGCTCTCCATATGGTTAAGCAGATGGTCACTGTCGTACCCAGCAATTTCACTTACAGGTCTGCATCACAGATAAGTGAAAGGAACAATTAAAACATACTTTTCTACCAATGTCTAAAGCAGCTGATAGCCAAGAGTAATGAATAACACAAATGCCCACTCATAGATGAAACTAAATTTTTATGTGTACAATAGGACAGTATCAACCACCAAGTCCTTGAAATTATGACTCGTATTATATCTGAATCTGGAAGATACCATGCTTCATGAAATAAGTCACACACAGAAGGATAATTATTGCATCATCAATCTTGTGTAAGGCAACTAGAATAGGCAATTTTCTCAAAATAAAATAGTATGATTGTCACCAGGAGTGAGAAGAGAGAAGGGAATGGCGAATTGTTCAGTGGTAATGGGTCCACAAGACTATGATTATCCTCAGTGCGAAAGGATTTGTAGTTAAAGATGAACAATGTCAAAGGTTAAGTGAAAAAGAAACAAAGGAATGTTCACATACATACTTCCTTTGTCTTACTCCAGCAAGCAATGCTGTATGGCCACTTTCCTGGCTAATTGCAAATCAGGGCTACATATTGACCCAGAGACTTTGCCACCTGCAGGAATAATATTGACTCCACTGACTGACTTACCAGTCAATAACTTACATTAAAAATAAAGTGAGTCATGTTAAATAATTAATTTGTACATTTAAACAAAATCTGCAGTTTCTAACTAGAGTTTTAGGACCCATTAAGTTTAAATATCTTCTAAAATGTTACAGTAAATGTCTAATGGCTCTTGCCCCAAATAGATCTGAACAATAAGTCCTTCAGCAAGAGAATAGGTCACCATCAGATGGTAAGAAGAACTGCTACATGAAACAATGTGGCTGTATAGGTATATGTGTCATTTCTTCCAACCAGACCAGCATTCCCAGGGGAAGGTAGATAGTCTGTGGATCATTCCCAGACTCAGCTTAGGAAGCGGTCCTCATGTATCTCACCACCAGCAACAAAATGATTATTCATCTTGGGGTACTGTGGGCAAAATATGCAAATAAAAAAGACAAATGAACTAACCACACCCAAATGCTTGTTTTCATGGAAAAGACAATTGTAGACTCATTATAACAACAGATCAGAGGGTGCTGGGAAATAGGCTGGTTTGAACCAAAAGAGTTGGGAAAAGGTTTTCTTGAGAGATATAAAATCCAGACAAGTCCCAAAGGATAAGCAAGAATAGTCAGACGACTGAGGGGAATGACACCAAACCACAGATGCATTCGGCCAACCTGTAACCAGGACCTGACCTTGCCTCTTGGGGCTTCCTTCTGTCACACTCAGCTACATAAAAACATTTTCTGAAAAAGACTGAAGGGACATGACTGTTGAGAGCATAGTTCATATAGTAGGTGTTGCAGAAAAAGTAACTTAAAGCAAGAGCAGAGCTAAGGAGCACTTTTAGGTGGTCGCAGCACTTCTAAGAGAGTAGACCTATACACAGATGTACAAGTCACACACTGGCTTGAAAGAAGATACTTGCTTTGAAAGCAAATAGAAACAAACCAATGAAGGTAGTTCTTATATGAGCAGAACAGGACATTAAAACAAGTGTGCTCATTGTGTTCCCTGTAGAAAATGGAGCGTGACTAATTTTTTCCTATTTATTTCATAAATAGTAGATGAGTCCTGTGCTAATCCTGAGGTCAGACTGTGAGACATTCTGGCTTCTAGCTGTGCTGTGAGGGAATCGTGACAGATTTCCTCCTGGTAGACACAGTGCTGAACACTTAACATTTAAACATTTCGCATATCTACACACACATATATACACACATAGGGTGGGGGCTGGAGACAGGAAACAGAGAACAGTATGTGCTGAATCAGGTGAGTTTTAGGAATCTTCTCTATGAAGGTGACATATGAGCACACTATAAATATGCTCTGATAAGAAAGGAGGCAGGCATTACATATGGAGAGTAAGCAGATCTTAGAAGCTACAGCACTTTGTGCCTTCACTATGATGAAGAAGAAGATGATGGCTAGAAAAACATTTTTTGACAATAATTCCTGGTAGCAGGAATAGTTCAAACCATTTCATATAAATTATCGTTGTAAATCCTCACACACAGCCTTTGTGAAGTACATAAATGTGCATGTATGTGTTTTCTATTGTCATGTACCCCCTAAACTCAGTGGTTTAAAACAATGCCATTAGTTTAGCTCATGATGCTATGTGGGTTAGTAATTCAATCCGGATACGTCCCTGGCTCGTCCGGGCTCCCTGAGGAGTCTGTGGTCAGCTGCTGGCCAGGGGTTGCTGGTCCACAATGGCCTCAGCTGCTCTGGCTCCACGTGGTGTCCCAGCCGCAGCATTCCAGGATAAATGTCTTCAGTGGACAGTTTTCTAGAAGGAGGGGGAGCCACACAAGATACTTGCAGCCTGGATTGGGAACACACACACAACCATTTATGGAGCTTTTCTGGTTATAGGACAGCTGAGATTCACGGGAGCAGGAATAGTGTAAAGTCATGTAATAACAGCTTAGTCTCAGAACATGAGTGCTGTGCTCAGTTTTACAGTTTTTGGTAGTAATGCTTTCAGCTTTATAGGTGAGCAGCTGAGATTTGCCCTGATAGAGAATATAACAAGTGAACAGTGGTCTCTGCTTCAAGCCGTGTGGCAGCAAAGCTTGGCTTATGCCTCCATGCTTCTTAATTACACAGTTCTTTCCTTGCCTTGGTCAGCCTTTTGTCCACTTGATACAACCCAGAGATATCTGGGAAGAGAAACATCAGTCGAGAACATGCCTACATCAGACTGTCTGCAGGCAAAGTCTGTAGTGTATTTTCTTGATTAAGTATTGATGTGGAGCGTGCAACTCAATGTGGGCATTACTACCTCTGGGTAAGGTGGTCCTGAGTTATATAAGAAAGTAGGATTAGCAAGTATGAGGAACAAGCTAGCGTGCCTCGATGGTCTCTGCTTCAGTTCTTGCAAGGTGAAATAAACCCTTTTTATCCCAAGTTGTTTTGGTCATGGTGCTTATCACAATAGCAGAAAGCAAACTACGACATTCATCTTTGTATAAATGCTGCTACATTCAGGTGAGTCATCTGAGATTTTTGCCATGAAATAACACATGATCCACCCTTGTAGTTTCTGTAATGATAGTTTGGAAGTTCTCATTTGTAATTTGTTATCAATTTCCTAATTATCAATTGTCTAAAAGGACAAAATTTTATCTCGTACATAGAGTCTCAGGACTTAGGTCAGACACCATACACATGATGCTCCTAAGTCCCATGGGTGTATGCAATTTTTGGTACTGACAAGAGTTAGAAATCTTGTTGATTGCAAATTTTACTTAAAATGAAAAGAGAACTGCAAAATCATGTCAAAATTCAATGCTGTGCATAATGTTGTGCTTGGGAGAAGTGTACTAATTTGTAAGAAACTTTGAAAGCAATTGTAAGATCAACATGGGATAACTGGTAGACAAGGGTTTGGTAAGTAGATATATGATCACCTAGGCAATATGTATGAGAGAATCTAGATTGACACCACATTTCACACTGCCCAGCCTTTTTTAGGTGTGAGAAAATTTTTATATTTAAACTTGGAGAGCAAGAATTAAATTCATGTTTTAAACTAAGGTTTAGAAAGTAGGTTCTCATTTTACAGTTGTGGAATCTAGAGAGATACCCAGAACATTCTCTTCCTCACCCTCCCTCACATCCCCATTGTTAACTGGCAGAGATATTGAATTGTAATCTGTAGATGGTGAGATAAAGTACAGTGGAGTTAAATAAACAGGAACACGGATGGAACCCCCCCAATGTCCAGCAGCTGTAATGCTGCACACTTTCTATGTAGATATTTCTACAGCTTCAGTCCGCAGTAACCAGGCTCAGAATCCTTGAGCGCCACATTAATGCTATGAAGAATAACATGTTTCAGGAAAGTGTATTATGTTTGTAGCAAACTTTGAAATAATTTGTAAAATCGACATAG
Source organism: Chionomys nivalis (assembly GCF_950005125.1). Lineage (NCBI taxonomy): Eukaryota > Metazoa > Chordata > Mammalia > Rodentia > Cricetidae > Chionomys > Chionomys nivalis. The sequence continues at coordinate 460,894 of NC_080106.1, read as the reverse complement.
GGTGATAAGTGGGAAGGGTTTATGACTAATTCCTTCAAAACTCTAGTGACTCTATTTGCCAAATGGACCTACATATCTATTGAACACTCAAGTCTTCTTTATGTGTGTATGTGTGGTGTGTGTGTGGTATGTGTATGGTGTGTGTAGTGTGTGTAGTGTATGTGGTATGTGTGTGGTGTGTGTGTCTGTGTGTGATGTGTGTGGTGTGTGGTGTATGTGGTATGTGTGAGGTGTGTGTATGTGGTGTGTGTCTGTGTGGTGTATGTGGTATGTGTATGTGGTGGTAGTGGTAGGGTGTGTGTGTGTGTGATGTGTGTGGTATGTGGTGTATGTGGAATGTGTGTGGTATGTGGTGTATGTGGTATGTGTGTGGTGTGTGGTGTCTGTGATATGTGTGAGGTATGTGTGCATGGTGTGTGTCTGTGTGTGGTGTGTGGTGGTGGTGGTGGTGTGTCTGTGTGTGTATCTGCATACAAATGTGCCATAGCATGCTTGTAGAGACCAAAAGACAGCTAATGAATGTTCCTTCCCTCCTTTCAACACCTGGGGCCTGAGAATCAAACTCAGTTTGTTAAGCTTGTTGGCAAGAGCCTGTACCTGATGAGCCCTCTCCCCAGCCCTTGATTTTGTCTTACATCACATAGTTTTCCTTGAGAACAACCTTACAGACACAGCATCTCTCTGTGGAAATTATATGTCCTATTTAGGGTTACTATTTCTATGAGGAACATCATGACCAAAGCAGGTTGGAGAAGAAAGGTTTGGTTTGGCTTACACTCCCACATCCATAGTCTATGACCTAAGAAAGTCAGGACAGGAACTAATGTGGATGCCATGAAGAGATGCTGCTTGCTGGCTTGCTTATTTCAGCTTGCTCACCCTGCTTTCTTACTGAACTCAGGACCACTAGTACAGAGGTGCCACCACTTACAATGGGTCAAGCTTCCCCCATCAATGACTAAATAAGAAAATCTGTATAGACCTGACTACAGTCCCATCTTACGGAGACATTTTCTTTTCTTTCTTTCTTTGTTTTTGTTTTTTTTTTTTTTTTTTTTTTTTTTTTTTGGTTTTTCGAGGCAGGGTTTCTCTGTAGCTTTGGTGCCTGTCCCAGAACTAGCTCTTGTAGACCAGGCTGGCCTCGAACTCACAGAGATCCGCCTGCCTCTGCCTCCCGAGTGCTGTGGAGACATTTTCTTAATTGAGGTTTCCTTCTCTTAGATAACTTTAGTTTGTGTTTAGTTGACATAAAACCATCTAGCACATCCTACCCAGAGCTAGCATTTTAGAGGAAGCAGGATGTCTTCTATCATAAAAAAATGTTTTTGAGTGTGTTCTACTATTCAAATGTGTTTTTAATCTGGATAAATTTGTAAGAATATTTAAAAACTCTAAAAGTTCTAGTCAAATGACTGTCCATATTCATCAAAATGAAACAAAGGAAAGAAAACATGTAATTAAGTAGAACATTTGAAACAACTCTGCCTTTCAGTAGAATAGGCAAGCTGCCTAAATCATAATAACTTTAAGTATGAAATAGTACATTATTGTAATTCTGTATACAAACCTATCACTTGGATGGGATGACAGCATATAGTATTTATTCAAGGAAAGTAAAGCTAAATGTTAGCTCAGTCATTTTTCTATGTCTTAACTTAATAAGGGCTCATCTGAATAAAGATAAAGAAATTGTGTGCATGGAAAAAACTCAGAGCAAAGATAAAGCAAGGTGAGTTAACTTGCTAAAACCCTTCATCAGAGTGACTACACACAAGGAGGAAGCTGAAGAAGGACTCTGCAAAATCCATCAATACTGAGAAAAGCTACACATACCTCAGAGTCAGCGCCGCAGACCTCTGTCTCCCCTGGTGATGCTTCTCTAAGATTTGCTCAGTGATGTCAAGGCAGCTTCCCTGAACTTCCTGGAAGTTTTACAAAGCAATTCACTAGAGACACAGACACCATCTGGGGACTCAGCCAACGACATTCTTCTGTGGTGACTGACTCTGGCTTTGCTCTCTATTTTTCTTGATTGCAGTTATACACTGTTAGCGATTTGCAATGGAGAAGACAAGCAAAATATGATGGTTTAAAGAAAAGCCACAATAGGAAAGCCATTGTGTGTGTGTGTATGTGTGTGTGTGCGTGTCTACTAGCACTTGCTTGTGTGAGTCTATGTAGATGCTGGAGATCCCAATGGATGTTTTCCTTTGTCACCCTATACCTGTTTTGAGACACTGACCTCTCTCTCTCTCCCTCCTTTCCTCCCTTCCTCCCTCCCTCCCAGGAACTTGGAGCTCACAGATTGGCTAGGCCAGGCTGCCATTGAAGTCCAGGGATCCTTTCGTCTTCACCTCCCCAGTGCTAGAATTATAGGCACAAGCCATATAGCTCCTGGCTTTATGGGGGATGCTGGGGATCAAACTCAGATCTTCATACTCTGACAGCAGGCACTTTAATGACTGAGACATCTCTCTAGCCCCAGTCATCATATTTAAATCACAGTGTAGAGATGACTAGGAATTTCTACTCGAGGTAACCTTTTAAATTAGCTTTGCTGTTTGATAAATTCCTCCAATTAGAAATCTTATTGGTGTTTATCCATGAATGCTTAATTATATGAGTGCCTGAGTAAACTGTAGCCCATACCATTTAGGAAGAGGATATGATTCCCAAATTGAGAGGATAAAAGGTGAAAGAGGACCTCTGGTCTTACTTTTCCCCAAAATTCAGTTCTTTTTAATGATGAGCATTTGTTCACAGGTTTCTTTTTGTGTCCTCCAACTCTGTTCTCCAGACCTGCTCAGTGTGACCACCAAACCTGCACCTCAGACAAAATCTTATTCTGGGTTATTCCATGGTGTCTGATCCTGCCGACTTCTCGCTGGCTGAGAAAGCACGGCCTCTGGGGGAGGTTTTTTTTTTCAGGGTGGAGGGAGTCTGGGGGGAATGTATGCCCTTCTTGACAAGCCATTCTAGGTTGGGTGTCCCTGAAACTGTGTGGGGGTGGTGTCCCTTTAAACATAAGGAAAGGGCAAATCCTGCTGTTATCCTTGACCCTCTGACAAAATAGTCAGTCCTGTTTGTAAAAGAGCCAAGTAATTAAAAGTCTCCCAGGGTTGTGGTGAAATAGGGCAGGTAGAAGCCGCTCCTGGAGGCCCACTCTTTTACCGCCTGCTCTTTTGTGTTTTCTCTCTATTTTGTTTTCTTCTTTATTCCAATTTTTCAGGGCAGAGTTCCCCTCCTGCTCTGCCATTCTGCTGGTTGGTGAGCAGGAGGATCAGAGCCCCTAGGCAGCTCCCCCAGCTTCATGGCCTTCTTGAGCCTTCAGCTTCCAACCCAGAGTCCCCCCCGCCCTACAAACCCCTAAGCAGATTGCCTCCTTTAACTCCAGACTGATAGTCATATGGGGGTGGACAGAAATAGATTCTGCTACAAAGGGAAGGGAAGGGACAGTTTTCAGCATTCTGTTCTTATTTCTATCTCTTCATGACAACACAGAGGGAGACCTAGGTGCTCTCCTTAGCTACCTACAAGGGTACCTTGCTTCCCATTTACCCTAAAACAACTGGGCAGAGGCCTCCAGTCCTGGCTTGCCTGTCATTCTCACTCCACCAGTAGATGCTAGACTTTGAAGTTTCCTAACTAACTCTGTGGCTGAACTTTAGGGTAACCACTTGATAAATTGAGAAATTGTATTTCATTATGTGTGTATGTATGCACGTGTGTATATGTGTGTGCCTGTGGAGGCCAAGGGACAATGTTGAGTGCAGTTCCTCAGGCTCTGAATACCAGTTTGCTGTTGTTCTTTGTTGGTTTTGGTTTTTTGATTAGTTCTCTTTGTTTGAGATAGTATGTCACTGCCATATAGCCTAGACGGGCTGGCCAGTGAGCCCCAGCCCTGTCTCTGCCTTCCAACAAAGGGATTACAAGTGAATGCAGCTATACTTGGCTTTTAAGAAAATTTATTTATTGAGAATCACATACATGTGCTATATACAATGTATTATATTCACGTCCATGTTCCATGTCTTCACTTCCTTCCTTCCTCCCTCTCTCCCTCCATCCCTCCCTTCCTTCGTATTGAATTTGTTTTGCCTGTGTGTGCACTGGTGTGGCACCATCTGCTAGAGAGCATTAGCAGCCTACTAGTGGCTACATCATATATATATATATATATATATATATATATATATATATATATATATATTTAAATGTGAGTGCTGGGGGACTTAACTCAGGTCCTCACGCTGGCACAATGAGCACTGTGTTGACTGAGCTATCACTCCAGCCCTTGTTAGTTATTTCTTGAGAAAGAGTCTCATGTAGCCAGGTGAGTCTCAAAATATAAGATCTTCCATGACTGTTGGACCATGGTTCGTGAATAAGCTGTGTGAAGAGATGTCTGATTGCTTGTGAGAGAACTCCAAGAGAACAGGGCACGAGTCCTGTGATCTCAACCCTCCAAGCACAAACTTGTTCTTGTGCTTTCCTGCTCCTCCCAGTTGTAGTGGGTAGGAGCAGGTTTGTTTCTAGTTATCCTACTACTCAGATGGAGTTTTCAGTCACCCATTGCCCTCATGACTATGTACAGCCCAAACTTTGTGAACTTTGCTCATGTGACCTTGTTTAACCCTCAGAATATAGATTTTCTGATGTCCTGAATAAATGACTATTGCATGAAACTTCATTCTTCCTAATTTTTAGGCTCCACTCTCCCAGGTGCACATCCCTAGTTAGAACAGTAATGCTTCCTGCCTCAGCCTCTTAAGTGCTGGGATTACAGCTGTGCTGCTGCTTGAAATAAGGTGTGGGAGATTGAACCCAGTCTTCCCGCATGCTAACTAAGCAGGCTACTGGCTGAGTAGCAGCCCCAGTCTTCTTCTGATTCAGACTTCATAGAGTTATACTCTGTAAAGCATTCTCTGCTATAGAGCCACCATTTGAACTGTCCTAATGAAAGCAGTTCATCACTCTTCATTCAGTCCATATATCTCTGAGTAGTACAAGGAAACCAAAGAATACATAAGACTTTGTACCAGACAGGATGGACTTGAATGTGTTATGTGGACCAGTAAAGAATGAACTTGGATACATCTTTTAACATCTCTAAGCTAAAGTTCTCTGCTGTAATTTATACACTCAAAAAAAAATGTATTCCAGATTGTGAGGATGGAACGGTAGATGATTTAATGACATGTTTATAGCTACTGCCACATCCATGCAGCATTTTGACTATTCAGTGACCTAGACTGTCTTAGTTAAGGTTCCTATTGCTGTGAAAAGACACCATGACAATGGCAACTCATATAAAGGAAAACATTTAATTGAGGTAGTGGCTTACAGTTCAGAGGTTCAGTCCATTATCATCATGGTGCAGAGCATGGCAGCATGCAGGCAGATGTGGCACTGGCTACATGTTGATCAGAAGACAATGGGAAGTAAGCTGTCTCACTGGACAAAGTTTGAACATGAATGAATCCCTAAATCCCGCCTCCACAGTAACACACTTCCTTCAACAAGACCACACCTATTCTAACAAAGCCACACCTCCTAATAATACCATTCCTTTTGTGGGCTATTTTCTTAAAAACTGCCACCAGGCCTTTCCTTCACTGTCTGCTATTGTAGCACTCTGTTGAATATTGCTGTTGAAAGTAGTTTAAAATAACAAATAACTGTGTTCCATTTTGCTTAGGCCAACCACAAATGTAAATGCTGAAGGGTTAGTTAATTAACTCATTTCCTTCTCACTGTGTTCATCACAAGGCTGATTCCTCAAATTTGTTGCCTAGCCACAGCACTTTAAGGCTCTACATTCACTTATTACCAACAACTAGAGGCAGAGAAAGTATTTAATCCACTTTGTGTAACCTACTTATGTTGTAGGGAGAGGGCTGCTTATTCATCCCAGCCGTCCGGCCAGCTTAGCCCCGAAATAACCACACAGAAACTGTATTAATTAAATTACCTCTTGGCCCATTAGCTCTAACTTCTTATTGGCTAACTCTTATATATTAATTTAACTCATTTCTATTAATATGTGTATCACCATGAGGTCGTGGCCTACCAGCAAAGTCTCAGCATGTCTATCTCTGGCAGCAGGTCCATGGAGTCTCTCTGACTCTAGCCTTCTTTCTCCCAGCATTCAGTTCTGTCTTCCCTGCCTACCTAAGCTCTGCCCTATCATCAGGCCCAAAGCAGTTTCTTTATTAACCAATGAAAGCAAAACAAAGACAGAAGGAACTCTTACACCATACTTATGTATACATGAGGACAATTTCCCAAGAAGTCCTTCATTGTCCTTGGCTGGAATCACACTTCCTGCCAACATATGTGTCCATGATGGTGAGAGATACAGGTCAGATAGATAAATCTACCAACAAATGCCTTGCTAGTATAAAAAAATAGGATTTCCAATTCAGCTAGGGATCTGTGTGCTGTCGGGAGTGTGCCATAGTCAGATGTAGGCTGTGCTCATGTGTATCTGAATTCCTGCCAAGCATGTCACATGAAACCACTATGTGAATGTGGAAATACCACATTCCCTTGTATTTTCCAATGTGGCTTTGACTTTGGGAGAACAAGGTCCTTTCTAATTTTTGTCATTTGGTTTAGTTAGCATCACATTGTGACCCTAAAGTCACACAGATAGCCTCCCATTTTTCATGACCTATGTCATATCTGATATACAATGTAGATGATGATAAATAAATAGGGGATAGTGGAATAAATTAGAATCCCTGTGGTCAATCCTATATCCACTGTTTATGAAATCCATCATTGCCATTAATAAAAGTAAAAGATCTTTGCAAGTACGGTGAGTACACTGCAGTTAACCAGCTTCTGAGTCTAAAAAAGGTTAATAAAATCATGCTTCATGGGCTGGGGAGATGGCTCTGTGGGTAGAGCACTTACCATCCAAGCATGAGGACTGAGTTTAGATTCCCAGAACTCACATGAAAAGCAGGGCATGGAGGATACATGCTTGCAATCGCAACACTGGGAGATGGGTAAAGACAGGAGGAAACCCCTGTCCTCAGTCTCACTGGCTAGCCAGTAACTGAAATCATTCAACGAGAGACCCCATCTCAAAAATTAAGACCCAGAGCAGTGGAAAAAGACATCAAGTCTATATGGAAGAGTATACACACATATGTGCACACAAACACACATAGAGACATGCAGACTCACACGCACACACACACACGCTCCACCCACATGTGCAATTATATTTCAGGAACTTTTTAGATGCCAGGTCAGGTTGTAGGGAGCTCCTCTTATCCCTCAACTTGTTTCTGTATCTTTTCCTTGCTCTCAAGAAGATGATTGTTTAAATAAGAAAGGTGTTGCTTTCACCTATGTCTTCTTCCAGATTCATGCTAACTTGTTCATTGTTTACAAATCATCTTCACACACTAAGTTAAACCTGTGGAGATGTGCAGGTGGATTTCATAAATGTGTGAAGTTGATAAGTGGTGACATAACCAGACATTACCAAGCAAGTTGATCACTCTACTTTGTCATTGGCATTAGTGTACAAGTGTAGGTGGCTGTTGGAAAGTAACTCAGTGATCATTTTTCTTTAGAAGATTTCCTCTGGCAATTGGTGAGGGTGTCATTTCTTTGACAAGCAGGATGAGAGGGTGGAGGCATCTGGTATGACACCTCATACTACATACAGATCCTTCCATGACCATCTACAATGATCCATCTTCACTGTTGGCTTGATAGGATTAGAATTACCATGGAAACACAGTGAGTGAGTCTGTGAGCATGTTTCCCAAAGGTGTATCTGAGCAAGGAAGCCCCTACGTGAGTGTGGGTGTGCCACAGGCTGCATGGCTTGGTCCAGGAAGCCTGACTGGGGTGACAAAGGAATACATGGAAGATATACACACAGAAAAACTGGCACTGGGTGGTTAGTGCAGATTCTGCTGGAGTGGTGCCAACTAGACAACAACTCAGAAACACAGTGAGTTTATCATCTTCAGCATAAGGAGGCAGATTCTCTCCTTCTGTGAGCAGTCTCTGTAGGGAGCAGTCTCAGGTTTTGATCCTGTGGGAGGAGGAGACTCTGGTTGCTAGGTTTTGCACTTCCTGTTAACATCCTCATACAGACCATTTGGAAGACAATGCCAAATAATTTCCATGGGTCTGAAACCTTAGAGTCCTTGCCAATAATACACATTCACTCAGAACTTCATTCACCCTTTACACATTCTCTCCCAGCTTCTTCCACACCCCCTTACAGGAGGTAAGGCACCATACTAAGAGCTAGCGTCTTACATGCATCTCTTTGCCTCTTGATTATAGATCCACCATATGCTGCCATATGCCTTCTCCACCATAGTGAACCATATCCCTTCTTGAACTACCAACTAAAGTAAACCATTCCTCCTGAAGGTTTTTTTCTTTTGGTCAGGTATTTGATTATGACAATGAGAAAAGTCATTGATCTAGGTTACTTGGGAGAACACTAAGGACCATGGGTTGTTCAGTGGAGGGTGAGAGGCTTACATTTTGGCTTCCATGTATGTATATGTGTCTCTATAAGCACACATTTGTGTTTGGGGGCTAGGATTAGTAACCATGCATATGGGGGTATGAAGAACAAGTACATTTGTGGATCATTGCAGGGCCAGCATCCTAAAATCTGAGGTTTCTAAAAACAAGTGGTTCAGGCGACATTAACTGGCACATGTGCCAAGGACGATTTCTGAATATCATCTTCTGCACAACTTCAGAAGACAAGTCACCAAGTGGCAGACGGTGTGACCCACAGTTGCTCATCACTGTGGTGATGAACACACAGAACTGGTGTGTGAGCCTTTCACCACCTGCAAAAGGTTCTCCTCAGACAAAATGCTGTTTGCCAGCTTTCTGTGACTATGCCAGTGTCTGAGATGATCAATTTATAATAATGAAAGATTTATTTTGGCTCACAGTAGAGGCAAGGGTCTATGGCCTGGGGGTATGTAAAGAAGTATGGTGGGGCAGAGTCACCCATGGTCAAAAGCAAAGGATGAGGTAAGCGCTAAGCTCCCACAATTCCTCTTGTGAGTACTCCATGGCCTAAAACGTCCTTTTAGATCTAGTCTTTAAAATGTCCTATCAACTCCCAATAGTACCACAAGATGACCGTAAGGGCCTTAGGAGATACCCACAGCACAGCAGTGGAGACACAGAAAGAGACCATGAGGCCATCATGAAATAGCCTGCCTTGCATATAGTCAGGATTTTGTAGGAAATACCCAGATGTTTCTGTATGTGCCCTCCCTTTCTTTCTTCTTTCCTTCCTTCTGCCCCTCCTTCTCTTCCTCCTTCCCTCTCTCCTTCTTTCTTTCTTTTCCCTCCCTCCTTCCCTTCTTCTGATTTGTAATTCTCTGACATTAATTTGGTAGAATGATCAAGTTTGACTGTCCCTTTCCTAGTGGGAAAATGTCCTGCAAAGAGCACTTTGTTGAAAATAATCAAACCACATCTTCTTGGAGAAACTCCCTGGGCAGCCCACATGTCTCCGCATCCTTAACTGTCTGTCACATTCTTTGTTATCATCCCCCTAGTTAGCTTTTTCCTCTTTCTCCTCTCTGGTCATTTTTCTGCTCATTAGCTACCTGAGCTTGGGGTGGGCAGGAAATGAAACGGAGTTTTAAGGCTGTCAAACTGAAGTCTGATTAACAGCCACTTGGCAGTACAATACTCAGGAAGAAGAAAATGAATTCTATATTTGGTAAGAGTAGTAACTGGAGTTGAGAAATTAGTCTTCACTCCCTTTTCTTCCCCGTACATTAGTGATGTCTGTGACATAAGCTCCCATTTTTGCTGTGGATAAATATGGGCTCAAAGCATCACAGACCCAATCCCTTCCAATCACCCCAGTACCCCAAGCTAAGGATGTGGTATTGCCTCATTCATATGGGTCACAGTGCTCATAAAAAGCAACACAACCCCATAGTTCACTGATTTAAGGACAATTTTAAACAGATTTATTGTCTAGACTTATCTATTGAAAATTATCATTTCCTTGAAAATGAGAAAGATACTTTTTACTTTGGTCTCCAGGGCCAAGCTCAGATGCTGGCGTGGAGCTGATCCTGATTTGATATTGACTTATTTAAGTGAGTATTTTATGATTTCCCGAGTTAAAGACAAATTGCTTAACAAAATTTCATCATTAGGTATTCCCACATGTAGAAATATTCTTATTTCAGAATTAGCGTGTAACTCAGTTGGTAGAATATACATAGCCCCAAGTTCAGTCTCTAGAACACACCCAGAATCCCAGCCCCTTGGATTAGGGGCAGAGAAATAAGGTGTTCAACTCCATCCTTTGCTAGATGGTTGACTTGAAATGGGGGGGGGGTGTTATTGTGTATATTACATGGGATAATCACTTTGAGTCTTTGGATCCTCTGTGACGCAAGCACAGGAAGCAAACTTCTGTTGCACAGCCAGGAATAGAAAATTTGTCAATTTTTGTCATCCCAGAGATTCTAATGTCAACAACCACCAGTCCCAGGCAGAACCTTTCACACAGCTTTTCAGTTTGGTCCTGTCTGTTCCTGGGATAAGTGCTGGTGTGTTCTCTCTCTGGCCAGACACACTGCAGGAAAAGATCTTCTGCCCTTTTCTTTCTGTCTGTGTGAACAACCAAAGCTGTTTGGGTGGGGCTGGGAGAAGGTGCAGCTCAGGGATGTGTGCTGCTTTGTCAGAACGGGAAGGGATGCTCTTTCCATCTGTGCTGGTTGCTGTTATCTGAAAAGAAAGGAAGGGAAGGAGGGAGGGAGGGAGGGAAAGACAGAAGAAAGAAAGAAAGAAAGAAAGAGAGAGAGAGAGAGAGAGAGAGAGAGAGAGAGAGAGAGAGAGAGAGAGAGAAAACCGCATTTCTCTTAGATGGCGCCAAAGTCTCCTGGCTCTCTGTCAAAGCAGCTCTTCCTCTGGATTCTCACTGCACCCAGGAGACCCCAGTTAGCAGTGTTGGCTATCACAGATGTGAGTCGGAAAGCAGCTGCTAGAAGAAGCAAACAGTGAAACTCAAGGGCTTACCGCCCAAACATTCTTTTTTTCTTTTTTCTTTTTTTTTTAAACATATATCTTTTAGGAATTAAGCAAAGCGTTAGAGAATGCAATGTGCTAACTTCTCAGGGATTGGCAGGGGTGGCCTGACACTGGCTTCCGTTTCTAGAAAAAAAATAAGCAAGATCAGCAACCCCTTTGGCACCTCCCCCAAAGCCTGCCTGGTTCTTGACAGGGTAATGGAAAGAAGAAAAGTGAAAATAAAGTTGCTTAAATGCAAGGGTTTCCAGCAGGTCGCAGCTTGGGCTGAGGGCTGTTGCCTGAGGGAGGGAAAAGGAAGTGGAGAGACGACCCACACTGCCCACAGTGTGTCACACTGTAAGTTTCAGCCCCTTTTTGGAGCCCCCTGCCAGAGAAACAAGAATGAGAGCTACCCCTGAAGCCTGGACAGTGTGAGTTTGGGCGTCTGTGGAATGGCTTCACAGACGCTGATGCTCCAGCATTTCAGTGAACTCTACTTGGATTACAAGCCTGCCTGCAAGCCAAGATTGCTGCTAACAGCTGGAGTGGGAGCTCTCCCTGTCTCCCACCTCCCTCCCTTCTCCCACTGGAGTCCTTCTGAAAGGGGAGTTTAAAATTACTGAATGTCTTCTGGGTAAAGAACTTTTACTTTTCCAGACTGAACTGCCAAAGACCTACGGAAATTAGAGAAAGGGAAGAAAACGTGCGCCTCTGTGTCTGGGAAATAGCTAGCATTTCTCTCATTTGGTGACTGTGTGGTTATTAAGCCAGGGTGTCAAATTTTCCGAAGCATTATTTATTTACCTTGGCACTCAGAGGCAGAACACTGAGCAGATGACTGAAAATATGGTGTGAGGATAAGGGTACCAGAAGGAAGCAAAGAGAACTGGGTTCCCAGACTCTTCCCAGAGGAGGGAAACAGGAATGTTACCTCATTGCAAAGCAGTCATTAAAGCATAATTGGGTGCTCCACAGATGACAAGCTCATGGTCAGTAGCAGCTAAGTTCACTTACAGTGAAAGTTAAAATCAAAACAAATAGCACACTCAAAGCAGAAAAAGATTAGAGTACAATCCTGGAAAAGGGTATTGAGGGGATTTTGAATATTTTAGTTTTAAGTAAGACATAAAGGAAGGAAATGAGGAGAGTAAGGGAGAGAAAAAATAGAGAAAAGAGAAGGAAAGAAAAAGGAGAGAGTGGAGGGATAAATGGATGGAGAGAAGGGGAAGAGAGATGGGAGGAAGGAGGGGGAAGGCAAGAAAAATAGGGACAGAGGGAGGAAGGAGGAAAGAGAAGTAGGATGGATGGAGAGCACCTGGAAGAAGGGAAGGATTAGAAGGAGTGTGGAACAAATTCAGGGAGAGAGGAAGGGAAGGGATAAAGGGAGGAAGGCTTTTTCTTTTAGAAAACACAGTACCAAGGAAGTTGTGAAGCCCTTGCTTCACACATAGGAAGTTTTCATGGAGACAAGGCAAGGCTTAGATGCTCAGGCCTCTATTATGGACTGCTCATGGCCCCCTGGGGACCTCAGCTGCATAGAGTGGCACCTGCATACACCCCACATCAAACAATGACGTGAGTTGCTCCTTCACCGCTCTATTGCAATACCTAATTTCTATGCTCCACAAAGGGAATGAGGTGCATAGGGCCCAACTGAGTATATGTGCAGTATGGTAAACTGTGACCTGCAGGTGAACTTACAGGGGAAATTATCTATCTACCACTTTATGCTTTGGCATAATTAAAATCAGATGCATGACAGGAAGGACACACCCAGTGAATAACGGCACACATAACCTAAGCCTGTCAATCAACACAGAAAGACCATCTATACTCCATCACTAGGAACCAACTCCTTTTCCTTCCAGGCTCCATGAAAGAGGACCCCAAGCAGTAACCATGACCCTCCAAGCAGTAACCATGGTCCCCCAAGCAATCTGACTCACTGAGCCACTGCTGTCTTGCATTGATTTTGTTCTGCACTGCTCTTTGCCAGTTTGTGTGCATTCCTTCAGTTCTTTGAAAAGGCACCAAGAACGTGGAAACATCTGTTCTAGAATGCGATCTCGCGTCACATGTGGACAAAGCTAGAATGTTTCTGAGCCAGGATTTTGTGGCCCTTCTTCCTACAAAGTCCCCTATCCACCTGCCCACGCCAAGTCATTGTTTGGAAATATTATTATAAATATTATTCCTTCCAATCATTTTAAAATGCTTATCCGTAGAATAACATTCAAAATTGTTGGAAGAATATTTATTAAGTAAATACTATATAGAGAGTTGTTTTTAATATTGTTATGGAATGAAACAGAATGCAAAGGAGTTATACCAACAGCCAATGGGATCAGCTGATTTGAGTATATAGTCTATGCTTAATTTTCCACATTTCTGTATTTTCAATCCAACTAGGTTATCTCTTTGGTCATTAATTTAAGAACTGAGCACACGACCACCACATGCCCACAGCGTGTTAGAGGAAATATGTCCTCTGTCCTGTAGCCAACTGGGAAAAGAGAGGTTTATACCACACAGTTGTATAGGACACTGCACTGTGGGGTGCATGACTTCCCTAGCAGGGAGATTTTTCCAAAGAAAGAGATCCTTATGTTATGTCTGAAAGGCAGAGTCCAAAGGGACAGAGGCCACCCAGAATACTGTGGTGTCTCAGTTGTGGTATCTTAGCTAGGGCTACCATTGATGTGATAAAACAGCATGACCAAAAACAACTTCAGAAGTAAAGGGTTTGTTTCTTCTTATAACTCTCAAGTCACAGAGCATCACTGAAGAAAGTCAGGGCAGGAACTCAAGGCAGGAATCTGGAGACAAAAACTGAAGCAGAGGCCACGGAGGGATTCTGTTTACTAGATTGCTACCTAAAGCTTGCTAAACCTGCTTTCTTATATCACCCAGAAATACCTGCCCAGGGTTAACACTGCCCACAGCGGGCTGGAGCCTCTCACATCAATCATTAATTAAGAAAATTCACTACAGGCCAGTCTTAAAGAGGCATTTTCTCAATTGGGAGTCCTTCTTCCCAAATGACTGTAGCTTGTGTCAAGTTGACAAAACACTAGCCAGGACACACATATCCAGCTTCTTGTTGCATGCACTGTAGCATGTGGACGAAGATCCTGTCATGATCAGCCTAAACTAGCTGAGTAGGCTCTTCCTCCTAGTGCACAGTGCTTGTTGCGTGTCAGTTACCTAACATACTGCTCCAGTTCAGATGCTGGTTCGGCAGTTCCAGGTGAGGCCTGGGATCCGGCTTATCTAATGGTCACATAGGAGAAATTTCTGACTTGAATGAGTACTAGTTAATGTGTACTTAATTGTTACCTTGATTCAACCTTCAGCCACCTGGGAAGAGAGAACCTCAACTGAAGAATATGCTTCAAACAAACTGGCCTGTGGTCATATCTGTGAGAAAGTATCTTGACTAAAGATTGTCAGGGGAGGACCCAGTTCACTGAGGGAGGTACCATTCCTAGACAGATGGGCCTGGGCTATGTAAGAAATGTAGTTCAGCATAAGCCAGACAGTAGGCCAGTAATCGGTCTTCTCTGGCAGTGTCTGCTCCAAGCTCCTGCCTTGAGCTGCTGCCCCAGTGTCTTTGAGTGATGGTCAGTGACCTGGGCATGTAAGCCAAATAAACCCTTTCCTCAGAGCTGATTTTGTTCAGAGTGTTTTTATCACAACGAAAGGGGAAAGTTTAATATAGGATAACCCTTTGAGGTTGAGAGTGGGGACAGACAATCTACACACATCTTGTTAAAATACCTGGGAACCCTAGATAAAGTATTTAGATTTAAAACCCACTAAAATATATTAGATAAGCTCTTAGGAAAACAGACACAATTCTCAAAGTGTCTAAGACAAGCCTAAGGAAAGAATGAAAACCAAAATCAAGCAAAAACAAGATAGCTTTATCAGCCACTAGGAGAAAAAGGCCTCAGGCCCACTGTTAAACAAAGCTGAGACAAAGGCTTTCATAAAAACATGTACCTGGGAAACTCTGCCCTTGGACATTAAGTAGAAACAAGAACCAGTGATCATTCTATGCAGCAAGTGAAAAACAACTTCCACATAGATGTCTGGGCATTTAAATGGTATGCAGTTAGAATAAATATACAGGACAATAATCAAATGCATAAAAATAAAACTATGATAGCGAGTTTGGATTAGTTGCATATTATGTAGCTAAAGCAGAGCTAAAGATGCGTGAAACTAGCAGGAAGGGTTACAGATGGAATGTTTCTGTGTATATTCAAGACAAACATGAGGAAAGGGGACAAAGGAAACAGAAGGGAAGTACCCTGGTGGAGCAGAAGCATCAAGGGGGCTGGCTGGGTGGGGTCCGGACAGAGGTTCAGGGCTGCAGGAGCCAGTACGAAGAATAAATAAAGGAGGTGAACATAAGCATAGGCCACTTACAGTCGGAGATGAAGGGTATTTATGACCATACTATTTCTCCCCTATGAATGAATAATGATTTCTCAAACACTTACCTAATGTCTTGCAATTTTCCAAGGGCTCATGTGTCTCACATTCAGTCCTTCCTCCTAAAAGCAGGACACTAATGCTTTTGAATTTGTTAAATTTCCCAAGTGAGGGGCATGAACCCTGGGTAGCTCATTAAGTTACATGTGAAGTCTCAAGGCAAGTGAGTGAAAATGACAGATTCCAATCTAGCCAGTGAACCAGGGATAGCAGACTAAGGAAGGGATGGAGAAATGGCCAGACCAGCAGGATCCACAATCATCTTCTTTAGGGCGGGAATAGGGCAGACACTTTACAAAATAACTTCTCAGCATCTGAAGAGGGTGAAAGAAGCATATGACCCTGAGACATTAAGGCCTTTTCCGTGTGAGAGGAACTGCCCTGATCACGAAGGGAGTTCTTTAGGGAGCTCTCGTATTTGTGCCGCTTCTGATCTTTCAGGCTCTCTACTCTGTATATATATTCCCCATACATTCATGGTGAGTCTCAAAACACATGAAAACATACTGTTCACACCTAGCACCTGCAGTCTGTCTTAAAAAAAAATCTAAGTTCCAGGTCTCAGGCTACAGCCAGCCCTGCCCTTCCCTTCCACCCTCTGTCCTCTATTTTTTTGTTTCTCTCACCTCTGTCCATCACTGTCTCTGTCTCTGTCTCTCTGTCTCTTCATGTGTGTGAGTCTCATGGTAATTCTTGGACCTTGAACAGGCTAAGCAAGTACTCTGCTACGGACCTGTAGCCTGCTCCCCCAATTCATGTTTAATCTTTACATTTTTCTCCGTGTCTTATATCAAATCATTCACACCCAACGTGCATCGGACACTACCAACAAGATCCCAATTATTTCATTTTATTTTTACTTTTAAAGCTTTATTTATTCATTGTATGTGTATGTGGATTTGCCTACATGAGTTTATTTGTACCATATATATCTAAGAGCTCTCAGAGGCCGAAAGAGGGTATAGAATTCTTTAGAACTGGAGTTATAGGCAGTTGAGAACCTCCATGTTGTAGGTGCTGGGAATAGAACCCAAGTTCACAACAAGAGCAATAAAGACTCTAAACCACTGAGCCTTTTCTCCAGTTCCATATTTTCCCACTAAAAGTCACAAAACTATGTATTAAAAAAAAAACCACCTCCTTTTGGGACAATTCTAGGTTTGTAGCAAAATTATGAAGAAGGTGTAGAGACTTTCCATCTACCCTCTGCCTTGTCTGGTCATATGTTTGGCTCCCCATTGCCAGTATCCCCAAAAGAGGTGATGTATTGATTGCAATACCTGAAGCCATATCGTTATCATATCTATGAGTTTTCTTTGGGCTCATCTTTAGTGCCTGTATTCCACAGGTTCAGACAAATAACACACATTTCACAGGGTCTTATGGCTCTAGAACCTGTAGGTATTTCTGCCTCAACATTCCTTCTCACTAGCACTCACTACAGTGAGCATGGCTTGACCTCAGGGTGGTCTCTGGTGACATGATGTAGAATGTCTTTCACGTGTTTGCTTAGAAGTACACATCTCTTTTGCTGACATGTCTGTTCTCTGCTATGTTTCTTTTTTTTAGGTTTGTATTGTTATTTCATTTTTTTATATGAAGTCTCCTTATATAGCCCAGCTGGTCTGGATTTGGCCACACTCCAGTTGTAGCCTGGACACTGGGATTACAGGCATACACCACCATACCTGGCCCTGGTGTGAACATTTTGTATTATAAAATGTTCCTAGATCCTGACTTTACCTTGTCTAAACCCTGCCAGTAAATTCATACCACAAATGAAATAAAGCACAGACTCTTTTATTTGATCTACAAGCTCATATTTAGTTTGGCTCCTGCCTCAGCTCTGCAGTAGTTTCTTACTCTGTAGGCACACTGGCTTTGTCTCTTTCCTAAAAGCCACAGTTTATCCTGAGCCATGGCTGGCACTGGAGTAGGAAAGTCAGGACACTCATAGCACAGACTGGAGGCAAGAATTACACTGCTGGAATGCTTCCTGTTTTTAGCACTGTTACTCAGTTACCCAGGTCCCCTTGAGAGGGAGGTCCCTAGGTGCAAGTTGGGTGCTCTCTTCCTCTCTTTCTTTTTCTCTGTCCTCCCTCCTTCTTCCTTCCCCCCTCCCCCTCTCCTCTCCTTCTTTTCTTCTCCTCTTTTAGATATCACTTTCTGCACTCCCTCTCTGGCCTTGTGAGTGTGAGTCAGCATTAGATGTGAGGTCTCTTACCTCATCTCATATCCTTGGTACTTGTCGCCCTTACTCTAGTCCTGGTTCCACATGCACACTGGTTCCTGTATTTACTGCTAGGCTACCCACACAACTCTTTCTTCCCTGTTAATGTCCATTCTCTGCTTTGCTTTAGAATGTAATCCTTAAGTTTCAGATTCTAGTTTAAATGTCAAGTAACCATAGTAATTTTCACTCCCACTGAGATGCAGTTTTGTTAGCATTTGCTATAGTCACTGTTTGATTTTAGGCATTACTATGGCTATACATGAACATCATCCTGTGTTTGAGTATCTGTCCTAGCTCCCTTTAATGATGGACTACAATGTGGAAATATAAGACAAATAAATCCTTTCCTCTCCAACTTGCTGTTTTGTTGTGGTGTTTCATTGGAGCAATAAAACCCCAAACTAAGACAGAGTTTAAGCATGGAAGGCCTGTGAACCGATTTACATCATCAACAAAGTCACTGTAACTTTAGATGAGAATGGGAAAGAAATAGCATTTCATAGATCTGTTCATGAACTAGTGCAAGCATATGATCAGTAGCAAGGCAAGAAAGACCGCGTTCATCAATGCACACAACTGGACTGAAATGTTTGGTAGAAGGAGGCATATTGTTTTTTTTTTGTTTGTTTGTTTGTTTGAGATCAACAAATTAATAAGTAAAGCTATCTTTTGTTTTCCCTCTGTTCTTGAAAACAGATTTATGTTCAATGCTGCTGTTAATACTGGAATATATTTGTTTATTCAGTTTGCTCAACTTACATTGTTGAGACATTAATACACAGTTGTATTTTATTCAGTGAGTCCACTCATCTGCCTCACTTGAGTCATATCAATTTCTGTTAAAAACCATGTAAGTAACATTCAGATGTCAAAGTTGCAGAATTCTGGGTGTTTGCTGTGGCTGAAGTTGAAAATAACAATATTTAAATGTATCTGAGAGACTAATATTTGCAAAGTGATTTAATTTCTTGCCAGTGATTTGACAAGAACTAGAACTTACCTAAAGACTCAGCACGTTGCTTTGCAAATTCAAGCTTTAGGTGTTTTCTCCAAAATGCACTAAAAAAAAAAAGACAGGCATGCAAGTTCTAAAACTTCTTAAGAGTTCCTGGGAGATCCTCTAGCCCTCAATGAAACTGGAGGAAGAGTAACAGCAACTACTCAGGGACCTTCTCCTTATCAGGTGTCCAGAGTCACACAAGGAAACTTCTGTCCTCCAGCGTGTTCTCTTCTCCAGTCCGGAGCCTGTGGTTACGCTTCCAGACACTACATTCATTAAATTTATAATCTTTGCTAAACCACTTGATATCTAAGCTGTTTGTGAGCCTGGGGACAAAGTTCAATCAGCAGCCACCTTGTATAGTATATAAATGCTAAGCCACATGTCACCCATCAGTGTATGAATGACAGTAAATTCTAGAGAAATGTGTC
Organism: Chionomys nivalis; assembly: GCF_950005125.1. NCBI lineage: Eukaryota > Metazoa > Chordata > Mammalia > Rodentia > Cricetidae > Chionomys > Chionomys nivalis. Next base: position 441,693 of record NC_080106.1, on the reverse strand, counting down.
CACAAGGAGCTCATCTGCTGTTTCTGTGAAGCAAGGTCCAAAAATAGCAGACAAGAAACTAAACGATAGCACCACTGGAAAACCATGCATCTCCTCTCCAGCCAGAGCTGATCATTTTTCACCTTGTTCTCACCAGATGGAATACCATGATTAGAGAATTGAGCATCATTTTCATTGAAGTCAGCCTCACTGAGTATCACAGGAAGCAGAAAATTTGGCCATTACTTTCATTTTTGATGAAAACTAGGTATGCTGGAAAAGTTCTCTTCATTCAGTTGAAAAGTCTCTGTTCAGCGCAGTGCCCCATTTTATAATTGGATTGATTAACCTTTTACGGTCTAATTTCTTGAGTTCTTTGTATATTTTGGATATCAGACCTTTGTCAGTTGCGGGGTTGGTGAAGATCTTCTCCCAGTCAGTGGGTTGCCTTTCTGTCTTAGTGACAGTGTCCTTTGCTTTACAGAAGCTTCTCAGTCTCAGGAGGTCCCATTTATTCAATGATGTCCTTAGTGTTTGTGCTGCTGGGGTTATACGTAGGAAGTGTTCTCCTGTGCCCATGTGTTGTAGAGTACTTCCCACTTTCTCTTCTATCAGGTTCAGTGTGTTCAGACTGATATTGAGGTCTTTAATCCATTTGGACTTGAGTTTTGTGCATGGTGATAGATATGGATCTATTTTTATTCTTCTACAGATTGACTTCCAGTTTTTGAGATATTAAAATCATTCAATAAAAGTACAGCTGCTGCTTTAAAGAAATTATCATCTTCACACAAAGAAGAAAGCCCAGCTTAGAACTAGTGACTATAATGTAGCATCTGATTCCAGCATTCCTAATCTAATCATTAATATCGTCTCTGACATACTTTCCGGTAAGTTATTCTTCTTTACTCTCTGTCTATAATATGGTATAACTGTGTGTGTGTGTGCGTGTGTACTAAGTATGACGGAGCTCAAGTCTTAGAGTAGATCATATCCCATAGATTAAAATCAGAAGACCTTCTATTTTGCTCAGTTTATAAGCAAGATAGTCTCTTTAAATAAACATTTTTATGTCAAGGTAAAAAAAAATAATATTTTATTGTATGTGAAATTGTGTGGCATTCCAATTTCAGTGTCCACAGATATAATTTTATTGGCGTCCTATTCAATCATTTCCCCAGATCTGAGTCATTCTTTTGTCATTTCGGCAGTTCTGAGCTTTGAACCTCTGGTGTCATGCTCAATGAAGCACACACTCTACCACCGCCAAGCTCCAGCTCCTGCTAGAACCCAGTCACTAAATTAGACTTCAAATCTGAAATGCTTACTAACTACTCATTACAAAGAATTTTGGGGGACTGAAGAGACAACTCAGTAGCAAGAGTGTTTGCTGTTTTAAGGTTTATATTTCTGTAAAATACCATGGCAAACAACAACGGGAGTGTGATGGGTTTGTTTATTCTTACTGCTTTTAGTCCATTGTTCAGGAAAGTCGGGAATTCAAAGCAAGAACTGATGCACAAGCCATGAAAGAGTTCTTCTTACTAGTTGTTTCCATGACTTATTTAGCCTGCTTTATTTTAGCACTGAGGACTACCAGTCCAGGAAAGGCAGTGTCCATAGTAAGTTGTACCCCTACACAACAATCAGAAAACAAAACAAAACAAACAAACAAAACAAAAACAGTACACCACAGGCTTTCCCACAGGTCAGTCTGGTGGAGGCGTTTCTCAATTGAGATCTCCTCTTTCCAAATGGCTCTAGCTTGTGTCACATTAGCATAAAACTATCCAGCACATTCCTCGAGCTTGAATACCTTAGTTTGATCACCAGGACCAATGCAAAACAGGATGTGGCAGTGCATATCTGTAACCTCAGTGTTCTTATGATAAGATGAGCAGTGGAGAAATCAGAGCTCCAGAAGCACACAGGCCAGTTGAGCAGACAATGGTATGTGAGTGCCATTGAAAAGTCAAATCTTTCCTCTCAGCAAACAACATAAAGAGTGAGTCTTTCTCAAAAGATATGGAAAATTAGGACTGTTACCCATCTTTTCCTCTCACTTCCACATTCCGTGTTGGTTCACACATGTTTGCATTCACATACACACCATTTGCACACATGCATGTGTGCATTTATCATACACACAAAAAGAAAAGGTTTCCTGACCCCTAATCTATGAATTACTTTCCACTTCTGACACTTTTTATTTCTGATTATTGTATTTCCTCCTATTTTCACCTGCAGATGACAAAAAATAAAAAAAGTATATTACCTGTTTAAAAAAATAATTTGTCTTGTTTATCATATACAAAAGCTGCTAGATAGACCATGTCCAGCAACGGAACTAGGGTCATGTTAGTGATGCCCATTAATGATGAAAATTTCCAAAAGATTACTTTCAAGCCTATGGGTGCCAATATTATTCTATATTAAAAAGTATTCTGTCTCCCTCAAAAGTGGCATTCCCATTGTGGTCTGTTAACTTCTCCTGAGAGGATATAGCAAACGTCTATTTACTTCAGATAGAGTACTGAAAATTGAGGATTCCATTCATCTGCAATGTAGCTTTTTGTCTTAGTTGGGTTTTTGTCAACTTGATATAAGCTAGAGGAATCACATTTGAGAAAATGCTCATACTGGTTTGCTTGTGGGCATGTCTGTAGGCATGTTGTTGTGGTTCCATTTTTGCGTTTTGGTTTTGATTTCTTTGCTTTGTTTTTTGTCTTTTTTGTTTTTTGTTTTTGTTTTGATTTGTTGTGGGCAGGCCACTAGTTAGTTTCCAGCTGCTCATCCCAGAAATAATCACATGGAAACTACATTATTTAAATCACTGCTTGGCTCATTAGCTCTAGCTAAATGTTCTGTAGCTGGACCTCATCAGAGTTCATACTGGCAGCACGGCCCAGGAAGCCGCAGCTATTTCAAAATGGCGTGACATTTTTCTGCTACTACTGAATCAGGAAAACCTCTCTTAAAGGTTTTAAGGTTGATTGGTATAAGAAAAAAGTTTAGCAAATCACAAACAGTAAGCCAATAATTATTGTTCTTCTATGACCTCTGCTTCAGTTCCCGCCTCAAGAATTCTTGTCTTGACTTTCCTTCATGATGTGAACCATAAGGTGAAACAAAGTGTTTCTTCCACAGGTTGCTTTTGGTCATAGTGTTTTAGTAATAGAAATCAAACTAATACACTTAATAAACATGAGTGGGGACTACTCACAGTCATGTGGACAATGCTTCCTTATAGAGCACAGATAAGGGGTTACTTATCAGCCATGCAGATGACCTTAAAACAGCTGCATCACCACAAAATCCTACCTGTCATGAATGTTGACCTCATGAAATCTGCATTATGGACTCCTCCTTAGTTAATTTTCTATACCCTATATAGTCTACCATCTTCCAAGATCCCTTGCAGCTGAGAGAGCAAAGAGTGAGGGTCCTATGATCCTCCCCTCCTCCTTCTACTCTGAATGTTACCATTTCTGTCAGCATCACCATGGTGATAACTACTTTTGCATCGCTCTGATTTGGTTGTATCAGCTACCAGGCCAAGGTTACCTTTACTTCATGAAGGTACCAGGATGATCATGGTATGGAGGAAACAATCATGTTACAACAGAAAGGCACTATTTTCCAATCTAAGATATAGCATGTAATCTGAGTTAGTAAAAAACATTTTCCACTCATTAAAACTGCCCCTTATCATTTATGGTAGACTAATTGAGCTTTGATCTATTGACTTTATATGAATTTATGACCTTCCCCTAAATACAGGCCCATTATTTTTATTCATTAGTGTTATGAAGACATAAAAAATAACATCAACATTAAAGTTTATAAAATATTAATCTATAAACCTATTATTTACTATGTGCTAGAGGAAAATAGTAAGAAGGCAGAGAATGGAATTCTCTTGACTGAGAATGAAGTCCTATCTTCGGTGTAGGAAATACTTAAGGAAAGTAAGGGAGTCAAATACCCAAAAAGGATGGCAAAAGGATACTACTTTTAAGAACTGACCAGAATAGCAGAAAATTCCTCATTTAGACTTTTGCTAACTATCATATACACATTGTGAAAAGCATTTAATAACTTTGCTGACTTATCTAGAGACCAAGAATAGTGCTGAACAGAAATGCCGTTTAGACAACACACAGAAAGGTCACTTAAACTTGGGATTGGGGTTATGGTTCATGATGGCTCATATACACTTTTTTCCTATGCAGAATATGTGGATTACTGGTTCCCATTCCTTCATGTACACCCAGAGGCCAGCTGATACTTCACATGGTAGTTCTGTGTTTTGTCTTTTGAGAAACCTCTACATTGTCTTCTAGGAAATAATAATTTTTATTCCTACCAGCTGCACAGAGATCTCCTTTCTCCACAGCAGTCATTCTAACAATTGCGAGCTGATGGGATTATTATTTAACCAAACCAGCCATTCTATGTGGTAAGCATTCACCAAAATATCACATAGTGCCCACAAAGTCATAGCCATTAGTCAATGAAAATAAAATTAAGTACATTCAAGAGAATGCAAATGAAGACATGGCTTACACACCTCGTTTATTACAAACACTGCAGATAAAAACTTCCTGTTGCTGTCAGTGCAGACATATGTCTAGTAAGTTGGAATTATGGATGTTTTTGAGTAATCCTCAACTTGAAAGCAGCTTTCTGAGCTCTTCACTTCTCAGACAGCTATCTGATTATACATGCACTCACACAAAGATTTGTATGGGGCAGAGTAATAAGCATGCTTTCTCAGATGAATAATAACTTTAAGCATTAGGACAACACAGTCTGTCTTCTGATTTTTATAAAAAAGTCACTCATGCTTTCAGTTGATTTAAGCTAGAAAACCCAGAGGTATAAACCTTTTATCTTTAATCCCTCAAGATACCCAACTCCAATAAAGGAATAGCTTGGATTTGGCTTCCAAAGGCTTCTGGCAGACGGGCACCTGCACTTCCGTGCTCTTCACTCCTTGGGCACTGTTTCCTTTACTGAGTACAGTCACAGCTTGTTTGTTTTGCACCAGGGATGGTCAGTGTGAGGGTTGTGCCAGATATTTATGTGTAACACACAAGATATATTGATAGCCCCTGGGTGAAAGTTATTAGGTTAGTACCAGACCTCCTGTGTTTGGCTGCACTAAGATTAAGATTTGAAAAAGGCATTGCCCTCTTGCCTTGTGTCCTTTTATTTTGTCCACTCATGAGTCAGATTTGTGTAATCTGACATTTTAAGAGGGTGCCTTTCCTCTCTCCAGAGCTGAGAGTGTGAAAGCCTTGCTACTTGCTTTAAAGGAGTGTCTGTCTTTTCATCTTTAGAGAGTCTCTGCTAGCTTAGGTTCAGTCTACAAGCCAGGACTGGTAAGGATGTATTCACTGATCCTGAGTTTTCAGAGGAGTTACACCTATAGCTGTTTGCTGCAAGGCAGGGAGGAGATGCTATTCAGCCATGCAGAAGCATACATTCTGGAGAGGGATCAGCTGCTTAAAACTATTGAAAGCACTTTTTCAAGGTAATGTAATTATGTTGTCTGGCAGGTGACATGCAACCTGAATATGTAACCAGAACACCAGAGCTCCTTACTTCCTGCAGCATGCAGATGCCAGTGAACAGAGACAGCAGTGAAGTCTTCAAAACTGTGCTTTATTCAAGGGGCCAGCATGAAAAGACCGCAGACTAACATTCTAAAAATTTGCCTTCTAATTCATGTCCAGTAGGCAGATTACATAGGGAGAAGTGAGTTGAGGATGAAGGTGGTCAGTCATTCCAGAGCTCAGGCTTGCCCCTCTAATACTGTAGTGTCCATAACTTTTCTGTTACTGTGTTAAAATATCATGGACAAAAGCAACCAATAAAGTGTTTATTTTAGCTATGGTTCCAGAGGAATAAGAGTCTATCATGGTGGGAAGTCATGGCAGCAGGCAGAAGGCAGAAGGTATGGAGGCAAAAGTAGAAACTTGGCTGATTACCTTTGGTCGGCAAACCAGGAAGCAGGCAACTGAAATAGAATGGGCTATGAATTCTCAAAGTTCATTTCCTTTTAGAAGGCTGCATCTTCTAAAAGTTCCACAGTCTCCCCAAATGGCACCACCAACTTAGGACCAGATATTAGAAAAGCAGAGCCTATGTGGAACGTTTCAGATGCTCACCATGTTTCTTGAGACTTGTGATATGTATGCTTCTATCATTATCATCCTGTGCACTCTTCCTTCACTCTGCAGACATCTGGGTTCATGCACTTCTTGAAATGCCAAGTTAGGTTAATTTCTGCTGGTGTCAACCTTGTACTCCTCCAGGAGCATGTGTGTTCTGATTCTTTTTTCCAATATGGAGTACAAGAGTTTCTTTATAATGTGGAATATGAAATTGTCACTCATATCCTGATGTCTTTTTTGAAGGACTACCCAGCGTTCTCTCCTGGATTACTACTTCATTCTGTCCGAGCTTATTTCCCACCCCATCTCTACCTTCATTATCTTTGCTAAAAAGACATTGACTATATACAGTCTTGAACAAAGGTCTTTACATTGATAAGTGAATTTCATGATATGCAGATAGCAGAACTGATCTGTAACTCCTTCCACTTCCTGAATATCTCTTTATTTGTCCCCTGATTTTCACACTGTATTTCCTGCCACCTTGAGTTCTTTCTGATGTGTGTGGAGCTTCTGGAAGCATCATGATCTATGCATTCAAGCTGAAAAGTGACACTTCCTGTGGGACATAGATTTTTTTTTTAAACTATGTAGTGTGCACTAGCTGTAATATGTAACTGAAAGAGTTGGGCCTCCCAGCTTACTTTCAGACACCGTTCTTGTAATATGCTGCTGAAATCAACTTGTTGGTGTAGTACAAACTCTAATTGATCTTAATAATAAAAACCCGGAGTCAGATATTAGGGGGTGAAAGCTTAAAGATCAGAGAAGCAGAGAAGCCAGCCACTAGTTCTTACCTCTATGAAATCCTCAAAACAAAGTGGGCAAGATCCTGTCCCCATGAATCCTCAGACTGAATGTGCTGAGTTCCTGTCTACTCCTGCCTTATATTCCTCTATCCACCCAGCCCTATCCCTTCCTGTCTTTAGCTTCCTAGTGTTGGGATTAAGGTGTGAGACTCCCAAGTACTGGAATTAAAAGTGTGAACTATCACTGCCTGACTTTGTTTCTCTTTTAGACTGCATCAATCTCCTGTAGCCCAGAGTTGTCTTGAGCTCACAGAGATCCATCTGCCTTTGTCTCCTGAGTGCTGGGATTAAAGGTGTATGCCTGGCCTCTATGGCTAATTACTGACTTAGCTCCATACTTTGATCTTCAGGCAAGCTTTATTTGTTAGATCACAAACAAATCACCACATGTTGGAATTTCAGTTACAATAGTTTTTGTATTTGTGTACGTGAGGAAAATTTGCAGTTTCCTTGAGTAGTCTTCAGTGAATTTTGATAGTAGGATAACACAAGTTTTATAAAATAAAGTAGGAGTTTTACTTTATGTGTAGTTCCTAGAAGTTTTACTTCAGAGTTTATATTTTATCTTCCTTAACTCTTTTTATAATCACTTTGCAATGGAAGGATATTTAAATCACAATAAGTTTTAGCTACTACTCCCATTTATGTGATAGTCATATGTGTAGTCTCATTTTTTGGTTTTTCGAGAATGTCTATGACGGATTACAGCGCTATTCTTGGGTGAGTGGAGCATCTCAGGCTGAGCAGGACATTTGGTCGACCTCTCAGGCCAACCAGTTTCCTGTACTTCCGAGAAGCGTGGGATGTGGACCTGCCTGGGTGTGGCCTTTGGTATCTCTGAAGCTGGGTGTTGAGAATAGCTATCTAGTGACCCACGAAGTCGAACTTCCCCGGCCCTCTGGGAGGCAGTCCCAATTTACAAGGGAGTTGTGAAGATTCCTGGTCGCACTGCTCAGGTGCTGTTTCTGTCGGAAGCAAAGAGATACCAATGATCTGTTCATTGGTCATAGTAAATCTTTATTCTGTTCTGTGTTTCCCCCAAACCTAGACTGCCAGCTAATCCATTACCCAAAGGTAGGCGCAGGCTGGATTTTTTTGGCAGCACTGTAAATGCCAGGGATGTAGTTATCAGACTCTAGTTCCTGGTGCTCCTGTAGAAGCCATGTGCCCAAGCAATCCTGACTACCAGGTGTTCCAGTTGACTTGAAAGAAGGACGATCAAGTCGAACTGTTCTCCTTTTTCTAATTTGGTTCACATTCGGTTCTGTGGAATTCCAAGTAGTGTCAGGTTTGTTTTAAAGAGATGAGGTTTTCAAAGTGCTGCCCTGGACTATGGATAATGGATAAACTTTCTGTCAGGAAGATAAACCTAACACTGTCCGTTCTTCCATTGTGATGACCTAGAAACCGCACCTCTCCTTCACACTTAAGGTATTTGGGGTGTGGTGTGGAGATATTGTGTGGAGATTATGGTGTGGAGATATTTCAGTGAGGAAAGTGACTGCCGTGAAAATGCAAGGATCTGAATTTGAGTCCCTGGAACACACACAAAGGCTGAGGGCAGCCGTGCATGCCCAGAGCTGAGGCAGCAGAGACATGAGAACCCTGGGGCTTGCTGACTATCCAGTGTAGCTAATCAGTGAGTTTTGAGTTCAGTGAGAACCCCTATCTCAAACAGCGGGGAACTAGTGAAAATATTTGATGTAAGCCCCTGGTGTTCACATACATGCACACAAGTACACACACAAACACACATTCATGCATAGTGCTGAATGAGAAGAACACATTGGAAATGAGTCATGTTTACCCCACTTGACACTGGGTGCTATAGATTTTTTTAATATATGTCTGTCTTCTTAGGGAAGCTTGACTTTCTCATATCATGTGTCTGAGTTCAGAGGAGTATGTCCCAGAGACAAGATGGAAATATCCTTCTTCGAGAAGCTCATGCCCATCATCACCTCCGATACTTATACTGCTCAGGCAATTATTCCAAAGGAGGGTTTTTGACCCGGTCTGGCAAACAAAGCAATGTTGAAGACTTCTGTGGGCATAGTGCAAGACTCACACAGGCACACTGACATGATCCTACTCATTCTTGGCTTTGAAAACAACAATAACAACAACAAAAATGAAATAAAGCAAGGGACTTTTGGAAGCTCTGTTAAGTACTTAAAACTGGTTAAAATTTAAATAAAATATTAGCTTTGGAAACAATAGTCTTTGGATCATCACCTTGGGTCATGTATATAAACATTTATATTCATAATTCTGTGTAATAACATCTTTGCCAAGTTAGCTAACTTTTATCTATATTTGACAGTCTATTATTCTTGAAACACAAGAATTTATATATTGCTCTAACAATATTTTATGGGGTCTCTGGGACTGCTAGAAAGATAGAACAGGTACTGAAGTGGTAATTAAGAGGAATTGAGTCCCATTCCCAAACAGCAGGGTATGGTGTCATGTTCTTGTAATCCCAGGGCTGGAATGGTTAGAGACAGGCTGATCCCAGGGACTTGCTGGCCAGTCCATCTTACCTAGTGGACAAGCTCCAGGCTGATTAGGGATTTTATTAAAAAAAGAAAACAAAGCAAGGTGTTGGCACTAGAGTATAGCCACATGAGATTGTCCTCTCCCCTGCACCTGCACACACACACACACACACACACACAACTGTTCTTTTTCCAAGATCACTCAGCATCTGGAAGAATGCAGTGACTTTTACAGATGACAATGAGGAACATCATCAGAGATGGTGAGGATGGACCTTTCACAGAGGAGTTCATTGCCGAGACTGGAAAGTTGCAATCAGACTTACAACAATGTTCCATGTAATGATATCTTACAGTGTTATCTCTAAATTTAATGTTTGAGTTCCAATGAACATTTTGGTGCAAATAGGAAAAGATTTTAAACCTTCATCTGACTTTACATCAAGATGAGACTTTCTAATTCCATTCCTGTCTGAGTTTTCCATACCCAGCTCCTGCACTGGACAGTCGTGTCAGCCCTCCACTTAGGGATGACTGCACATCTGCCCTGCTGGCAGGGGCTTCAGAGGCACAGCCAGAGAGCCAGGCCATCTGTTAGAGGGACAGCAACCCAGGACTTTAGTGCCATTCAAAACTGAACATCCTGGGGAAAAAAAGTGCCCTAGAAATAACCCATAAATAGTTCCCAACAGTGCTGAAATCACGTGAGAACAAAAATCTTTCAAGTGCCAAATGTACAAACGAAGCCCACTCTGGCTGTGCAGCATGCTCCTCCTTGACTCCCTTTGAAAGTCAGCATAGTGTTAGCATTGTTTCTTTCAGGAGAGGGGATACGTCCAGATTTGGACATATGGGGTGACTGTGCCTCTGGCCCATGAATTCATCCTCCCAAAGCCTGAAAACTTGAAAGCTAACGTCTTGGCATGCTTTCAGCTAGACTCTGAGGCAGCAGCCTAAGTGGATCTTAATTTGAATGCAAGGATATAAATCTAATGGAAGACTCTTAGTGTGTATTATAAATTATTGGGAACAGTGCATAGGACACTGCCTTGTTGTCCACCGAGGTATTAGAATGAAGCACCCTGTCTCTCTGTGCTCAGTGTCTAGGTGTTCTCTTTCCGTGGAGGAGGAAACACATTCTCCATTTGCATACCTTGCCAGGTAGAAGGCTTGCTGCAGACACCCAGGCAGAGACACTGCTTCCCTAGTACAATGACACCACTGTTCCAGTACTGTTCTGTCTGGGGTTTTAGTAGCCACTTCCACTCTCATTCCCTCACATAATTCTTTGCTAATCTAATAACTAAAACTGATCATGTTTAAGATGAAACATGTCTCTTCTGTTTTTCAGACCCTTAGTTAAGCTTGGGCATGTGGGGAAGGCCACTGGGCATTATACTTCCTTTCATAGGCACACCCCGACATCCCCAAGTTCTTTACAGTTTCCTTCTTAAATTTTGTAATTCTCCTTTCCCTCCATCCCTTTCTTCCTCCCTCCCTCTTGCTGCCATATTACTCCCCCATTTTTTTGTCTCTTGAGGAACCAAATATTTATTGACTATGTTTATATTGAATAGAATTAAAATGCCCTCACAATAAATGCTTGTCACAACCTGCATCAGAGAAGCAAGTAAGAAAATATTTATACAATATAAATTTGAAAGTTAATTCCTTCCCTCTATTTATTTTTCTCTTGCTTTTTCTTCATTTCTTTTTTCTTTTCTTTAATATTTTTTCACTAGTTTATATTATTACCTAGAGTTTATTGCAACTTGCAATATATATATATATATATATATATATATATATATATATATATATATGAAATGCACTCTACTCCCATGAATGTTTCTTCTGGTCTTCAAATTGTCTTTAATTCTTTAATATATCTTTGACACTCTGGTTGAGCCATTTTTTTAAAAAAATAAAATAAAATGTAATTACAACATTCATTTATTCATAAATACAGCATTTTCAAATTGCATGGCCCAAAGTGAAATCCAAGTTGTTATTCAAACTCTAAGTTTTCTATTCCTAGCCCATGTTTCTTTTTTTGTATATACTTTCCAGGGAAATTCCTTCCAGCTTGACATGCATTTGTGAATAGGATATATTCATACCTCTGCTTGGCATAATATTTTACTTCTTTCTGTTTGGACAATGTCTAATTCTTTTTTAAAGTTCACCCTTCAACATCAATTCTTTTTAGTGACTTAGGCAAAGTTTTTATGCAGGGCTCTGTTTGGGGGCCACTCTTGTGATCAATACCTGGAAAAGACTAAATCCAGAGAGGAATTTGAACGTGATATTATTGTAGCAAAATGCTCAGCTTATCCCATGGGGACCACCAGAACCAGGGTAGGTTTGTGACTTTGAAGAAGCATCTCACTTGCCAGGAGTAGGCTTTGCCTGTGTCTACCAGAACCAGGATGCCACCAGAGAAAACGTTGAAAAGGTAAGTATTCCTTTTGTTTGTGATGTTCAGGATCAAACCTAGGGTTTTGTGTATTCCAAGAAAGTTATCAATTCATTGAGTATATTCCTGGTCAATATGCCACCTTTCAAAGGTTGGTATTCAGTGGCCACCCTCCTAAATCCAGTCATGGGAGGAGGTGGCTTTCAGGCTCAACACAGCCTTCATGACACTTATTTGCTCTGTCTCTATCTCTTCCTAAGATCTCTGGAAAACTGACTCAGTCCTGTTTTATTTTCCCCTACTTGTCTGGAAATATACACTCTGCTTTTAATGGTTACTCCTGTATTTTAAGCATACTTACTTCAAATGTTTTAGCATATATATGCTGCCCTTGGCACTGTGGTATATAAGGACATTTCATAGAAAAATATGTTGTATGTTGAATATTTTCTCCTCATATCTTATTACCTTCCCTTTGTTACCTTTTCTCATTTATTAAACCCCAATTGTTCCCTTGTCTATTTTCATGTTAAACGTGTGTGTGTGTGTTTGTGTGTGTGTGTGTGTAATTGGGTTGCCTAAACTGCTCCTATAGAGAAAGAACCCTGACTAACACAATCATTTCTAAATGCATGCATTTTTATATAAGGGTATAACTTTATTCTTCTTTATAGTGGAATAAGAGTCCACTGTATGTTTGTGATGCATTTTCTTTATCTGTTCTCTGCTGCTGGGCACTCGGTTTTCATAATCTAGCCATTGTGAATAGTACTGTAATAAGTATCGATGTGCAAATATATTTGTGGTGTTGATATGAAATCCTTAAGATAAATATACAGGAATGGTACAGCAGGGTGATAAAGTATATGTAGTTTCAATTTCTGAGACACCCACACAGTGATTTCTATAATGGATAGACTAGCTTGCATCCCTACCAGCAGTGTAGAAGGGTTTCCTTTTGTTCATATTCATTCCTTTTGCTATAATTTTACTTAACTGTATGTGTACATTATTTGTGTTTTATTTTGTTTTATTCTCTCTGTGTGTGTGTGTGTGTGAAGTTAATCACCACTTCTGTATCTTAACTGTCCAAGAAATCTCAGAAGATCTTAATTCACTTTGATGTCCTCTGTACTCAAATAATTTTGCACTGCGTTTCTCAACAGCTTTTAATTCATACACTTTCTTCCTGATGGTTGGAGAGATTTTCTGCCGTGTTTTTCATTTCTATGCTCTCCCTGTTTCTTACTCCTTCTGGGAGTTTATGCTTTTTCTTTTTTAAAATACGTTTACAACTATTTTATTTATTTATTGGGGGGGGGTGTATGCCTAGAGGCTAGAGGACTACAAGCTTGAGTTGACTGTGATTCTTCAACCACATGGGTCCCGTGAACTGAACTTAGCTCATCAGGACTGGTGACAAGAGCCTTTACCTAAGGAGCCATCTCATCAGCCCCAAGTTTCTTTTCCTTGATGTGTCCTCCTTAGTAGTTGGAAGGATTTATAAATCCTCTTGGGAAGGACTTATTTGTATGTGTGTTTCACCAGGATGTATGTCTGTGTACCACATGCTTGCCTTTTGAGCACTGAGATCCAAAAAGGCCTCAGATTCCCTGGACATGGAGTTAAGGACGGTTGTGAGCTATCATGTAGGTGCTGGAAAAGAAACTTCTGTACTCTGCAAGAGTAGTACTTAGTGCAGACCATCTCCATCTTCTTTATCTGAATTCTCTTGTTTGCTTTACTCTTGAATGATCAGCTGATGGGTTATTGGAACAATTATAGGTTTTTTTTAAAATGATGATTTTCTGTATGTGAATGACACATTTGTCCTGATATCTGTTGTTTTGGAGGAGTTTTTGGCTGGGATCTTGAGTGGGACCTCAGGTTATGACATCTCACATTCCCTAGAAATGAACTCCTCAGTTCTGGAGTGGACCTCTGGGATATCGTACTATCTCCCCTAGTCAAATTATCTTCTCTACCAGAGGAAGAAAGTAGAGAAGGAAACAGGTGGAGAAAAACTCCTGTTCATTGTCATAAAAATCCAAGCTGAGGCAACTCAGCCAAAGTCTCTAGCTCTGGCTAAACACCCTAACTTTTATCACTTTGGAAAGTGAACTATCACCCTTCCCCCTCATTTCTGATGCCTCTACCAGCCCTTGAGGGAGTGCTAGGATTGACCGTTTTCACTTTTATTTAGCAGATAATCAGTTCATTCTTATAGGACTGTGAAGGGAATGGGAGCTGAACCCCATTAAGTGAAGCAGACTTAGGCTACAGGAGAAGATGAATTACTAACAGCTAGAGTCTGGACTAGCTCGGCAAATGGAGCAAACTGTCCCATTCAACCCAGGAAGTTCTCTTGGAAGCCACTGCAATCCTGGTATCTCATTATGTGTGTGGAAGGAATGAGAAGTGCTTTCTCTGGTAATGGGCAATGGTGGCCAAACTAAGCACCGCAACAATGAATGTCACTTTTAACTTACTCTGGGTTGATGCTGTCTACAAATTCTATAGTTAACAACTATGAATATTTATTGACTTTATAACACACAGAATCTACCTATAATATCTACTTTCCATTTTCAAAAAGGATTTGAGGTGACTTAAGCAAGATGTGAGCATTGTTCTAAAAATATGAATAAAAATGAGGGTCAATTAGTGTAAGAATGAATAAATACATATATATTTCAGTGCTTGATACGGATGTAGGGTAATATATAGTTACTTTCCACTTCAGAGGTTTTGAATAAATATCTTCTAGGATTTCTCTCTTCACCCCCTGCCCCCAACATGGCTTAAATATTCAACACTATCTGAGATGCTATGATAGAAGCACAAACTAACCTAGGGATTTGCAATAAAATAAAAATGAGAGTCTAAGCTCAAGTTTGGTAGGTAGAACCTTTGTAAAGGCTAAGAAATTGTTAAGAGGTCTGAAGAGAAGTTAAAAACACCCGCTGCTCTTGCAGAGGACAGAAGTTTCTTTTCCAGCACCTACATGGTAGCTCACAACCGTCCTTAACTCCATGTCCAGGCAATCTGAGGCCTTTTTGGATCTCAGTGCTTAAAAGGCAAGCATGTGGTACACAGACATACATCCTGGTGAAACACACATACAAATAAAATAGCAAATCGTTTTGTAAAAGAGAAAAATAGGGAAAGAATCTATAGCAAGTCCTCATCAAATCACAATTGCCTAGCAATCAAACAAATATTTATCCTTTGACTAAAGAAACTTTTATGCTAGTATTAAAATGAAAGTTTTCAGAAGCCCTGCAAATTTTGAGTAAATATCATCAGCATATAATTCTATGGGTTTGGGTAGAGAAAGGACAATAAGCAGAGTGGTTCTTTTAGCCATTACTCCATAGATACCCCCACTTCTTATATCTACAAAAGCAAGTCAGCAAAACTTAGGGCTTAGTAGTCAATGAAAGGATGATGAACATGTCTTCTGGAGCCTTCTCCCCTCTCTCCAGTTCCACATCACAAAGGTCAGTTTCTGTGCTATGAATGGTCAGGTGGTGTTCATGTGTGTGTGTGTGTGTGTGTGTGTGTGTTAGTCTGTGTGTGTACCTGTGGTGCGTGTGAGTCTGTATGTGTACATGTATGTGTATATACATGTGTATGCATTGTGAGGGTGTGGGTGTACATGTGTATGTCTATATGTGTGTGTAGAGGTCAGAAGTCAATCCTGGGTGCTGTTCTTCAGTAGCCTCCCACCTTGTTTGATGATGGCCTACAGCTAGATGATGCTAGCTAGGCCTGAGTGGCCAGTGAGCCCCAAGGATCCTCCTACCTTTCCTTTCTCAGGATTGTAAGTGCATGCACCATCATGCCTGGATTTTTATTGTAGATTCTGGAGATTAAGTTCCATGCCCATGCTCATGTGGCAAGCACTTTATTGACAGCTATCTCCCCAGGCCCAGGTGATGTCCATTTATAAGAGGATTTAGCATGAGGTTTGCCGGGGTTTCCTCTCAGCTTGAACCTGTCTTAGGCACAAGTTGAGATGGCATTTCCAGCTTTAGGTGGACTAGAGGAGCTTTTCTGTTTTGTTAAAAGCATTGTGTATTCACAACCGTCTGTCTACCCACATTCCAGGAAAGTTCTGTATGGCCTTGCTCCTAAGGAATCCAGGCTGCCTTAACAATGGCTCCCTTGTCATCCTGAGACACTGGTGGTCACAGACAGCACAACATGGCCCATACTTGAGCAGGCTAAATCTCTTCACAGCATACTTTGGAATAATTTAATGCTAAATCATGTTTGGTTTTCAATGGTTTCCATAGAAATCTACTGAACTTAGGCAATTTATATTGAGATTTCTGACAGGTGAAGCAAACCAGACTAAATAATTAACAATACAGTGAAATACCAAGTAGAGTGGTAGTAATTCTAGTGCTTAAGAGTTAATGCAGGTGGGATGGGCGGAGCTTAGAAAACACCCCAGCTTCTGTTCTGGCCTGTGTCATGAGGGCCTCCCAAGAAGAGAGAGCACTTTCATGTGGGGCTGCTGAGGATGTTTCTCTTTCATATCAGCCAGGCCATTAGAGAGCAAGGTGAGATGGTGTTTTCTCATTAGCGGTGCAAGTCCTCTCATTGACAGCAAACCTGTGCTCTACTTAAAGATGTTTAAAACCTCTGTGTTAAATGCAGTCTCCAGTTTAACTGGAAGGTGCTCTGAGAAAAAAACATGTAAGGTGCCGATTAACTTAAATTGGTATCTCAAATTAATCTAGAAAATAAAGTAAATCTTGTGTGGGGGAATTCCGGGGTCATTGACTGAGCACAGAACAATGGTGTAGATCAGTTACTGATTTGTTAAATCTCATTTACTTGGCTTCAAACAATTTTATGAGATGGAGTCTCACATAGCTAGAACTGAGAAACTACCCTGCACTTCTGATGCTCCTCCACACGACTCCTTAGTTTATGTGGTGCTGTGGCCCAGACCCAGTCTCCATTCCTCCTAGGCAGGCACTCTGCCAATAAAGACATTCCCCAGTCCTATCTTAGAGTAAAATGTTTAGAAGCAGAGTGCAGAAACTCTGCGCATTCTGTAAATAGACAGAGGGATTAGGCAAAGGTGACAGGCGCTAGGTGGACCAGTTAATTGACACAGTCTCCCATTAGCTCAGAACTAATTCTCAGACTGACAAAGGAGCTAGATGGAAAGTGTGGAGCCTTCTTTGTGAGTGTGTGTTGTTTACATATTTGTACGAGTGTGTGTGTGTCTGTCTGTCTGTCTGTCTCTCTGTGTGTAGGACAGAGGCCATGCCTCAGGTTCTCTCCACCATTATTTTGAGGAAGGATCTCCCTCTACTTTGAGACTCACTGATTGGGCTAGACTGGTTGCCCAGTGAGCCTAGTGGTCCTCTGACTCTTTGTCCCCTGTTCTGGGATTACAAAAGCACAGCAACACAACTGGCTTTTTTACATGGGTTCTGAGTATTGAACTTGGTCCTCACGTTTGTGATCAGGCACTTCAGTGTCTGAGTCATCTATGTACTGTCTTAGTTAGGGTCTCTATTGCTGTGAAGAGACACCATGACCACAGCAACTCTTAAAAAGGAAAACATTTAATTGGAGTGGCTCGCTTACAGTTTCAGAGGTTATCACCATGATAGGAGGCAAAGCAGCATGCACACAGGCATGGTGCTGGAGAAGGAGCTGAGAATTCTTACATCTTGACCCGAAGGCAACAGGAAATGGTCTGTGACACTGGGCGTGGTTTGAGCGTATATGGGACCTGAAAGCTCACCTCCATAGAGATACTCTTCCTCCAACAAGAGCACATGTACTCCAATAAGGCCACACCTCCTAATAGTGCCACTCCTTTGGGGGGTCATATTCCTTCAAATCACCACAGTACTTGGCCCAGAAAATGGAAGTCTTCTTACTTCACTACAAAAACATACTTAACTATTTTCTGGATACCTTTAAAGAAAGTGAACATAATATTTGTGCATAAAATCTGTACATATAATATCATTTTTACATTATTAAATGCAATTATACTATTTACCTTCACTGTACCTTGATTTTTTGACTACAAAATTAATAAATCACCACACATAACCTTATCTCATGAGAACATAGTATTTCATTTCATATTTTATAAAATTAGTACTTTATTCAACAATTTCCATATCTATATATGTGTCTCTAAAAAAGAAAAAAAATAAAAGTCTGGCAAGGAAGTCAGAGATGCCCTTTCCCAATCCTTCCCAAGACACCATGTGTCCAATGCCTCAAGTTCTCAGGGGCTGTCAGAGGACTAGATTATTTCAGCCATGTTAGAGTGCTGGTGGAAGCTGGGTTAATCTAGCTGTCTGAGGTCAGGGACAGCAGCAGGGGTCATCTGTGCCCCTGTAAACACACTGCCATCTCCCTGGGTAAATAGGAGAATGGTGACTGAGTACTTTGTCTTCCTGATTTTATGGGGCAGAGGAGAGTGTGTCAGTGCAGTGGTGGAGGTTCTCTTGAGACTGCCATCTACCAGGGGTGCTGCTCATTTTTTCCCTTGAGAGGAGTGTGGCACAGACAGTGACGGGAAGCAGCACACAGCTGGTTGCTGCCTTGTGGTCTTCCATTCAAAGAAGTGCTGACAGGCAGAAACAACAGCAGACCCTCCAATCAACTTCTTCTTCAGAAAGTAGGGCTGGGCAGAGTGTCCAGTGACCCAGCTTTCTGAACAGTTGTCAACTGTCTGGGAAGACTGACAGGACCCAGTGCACCCTGGATGCCTTGTGGTAACTAAGAGAAAGAGAACAGCAGAGCGCAGGTTAACTTTAGCAAGTCAAGCAGTGAGTTGCAAGAAAGGAGCGACCCACACTAGAAAAGAAAAGGTAGACTGCGCCCATCCGAAGATGGCACAATCTTATGTGTAAAAACTCCAACCAGTCCCTTAAAAAAACAAACAAAAAAATTGCTCTGTCATGTTCAGTCAAATAGGTGGATGAAAAAAAAAAAACCCAACATTTGAAAGCAACTGTCTTTGTACACACAGACAGTAGACAGGAAATTAGAAAAACAAGATGTTTGCAGTATACCCAAACCAATAAAACACTTGAGCTAAAGAGGTGAAATGATTTTGCTCTAAAAATTATAAAATAATGATAAACTAGTAAAGAGAAACAATGAAAGGACAAACCTTTATGAGCTAGGAGGCTTAATTTTATTCAAATGTCTGCTCAAAGTGACTTTATAGGTAATCCAAAACCATATTAAAATTCTCGTGACACTTAGAATAAAAATAGAAAAGCAGCTCAAGGAGATGACTGTCTGTAAAGTGTTTGCGCAAAGCATGAGGTCCTGAGTTCAATCCCCAGAACTCACATAAAAAACTATGACCCGTGGTGTGTGCTTCAATCCCAGTGCTGGGGAGGTACCAGAGACAGAAGGAGCACTGGGCAACCAGTGGCCAGCCAGTTTAGCTTAGTTACTTCAAAGAACAAGACAGACTGTTCCTGAAGAAAGAGACCTGAGGTTGTCCTCTAGCCTTGATGCACAGGCACAGATGTGTGCACATGAAGTTACACATTAACATGAACCCAAGTGTACACACACACACTTATACACACACATATACACATACCACACACACACATAAACACACACACACACACCACACACACACATACACACCACACACCACACACACATACACACACATACACACCAAACACACACATACACACCACACACACACACACACAAGGGGGGCAGTGGGAAGGGAGAGAGAAAGGGAGTAGAGAGATCTAAATTATTACAGTACTACAAAAGACACTCTCTTCAGCAAGAAGGGCAGTATATTTCCTGATTTCAAAATGTATCAGCAGGTTACAAGGCTACAATAATTGAGGCAGTATGATAACGATACTGACATGAGGATTGGCACACAGACCAAAGGAACATGCTAGAAAACCCAGAAGTCAGTCCAAACATTTATACCAACTTAGTTTAGTAATACTCGGTGGAGAAAGAGAAGCCCACCCAACAAACGGTACTGGGAACTGAAAATCCATATACAAAAGAAGGAACTGTACTATTAACTTTACACAAAATCAATTCAAAATAAATTTAGATTATAAAATGATAATTTCTAAAGAATGCATGAGAGATACTTTATGGTATTGGTTTGGTGATGATTTCATAGCCAAGAAATAAAAAGCAGAGTAGAAAAATAGGAGCATAGAAAACCCGAAAGCTATTGCACAGATAAGGAGCTCATACACAAGGCAAAAAGGTGGCTGAAGCACTGGGAGAAAATGCCAGCAGACTTTTTGTCATGTTTATCTAGTAAGTAGTTAGTATCTACAAGACATACAGAGCTCTCACAACTCAATGGTGAAAGAAAGAAAAAGAAAAAAAGAGAAGGAAAGCAATCAAGAATGCAAACAACAAGAAACTAAGAAGAAACAAACTAATGACATGACTCTGGACATCTGGATTTGTGTCCCCAAAAAGGCATACCTGGATGCCTGGGGTGGACAGGTGCATGAGAAGATGTTATCTCTAGCCAAGGAAATGCAAATAAAAACCACTGTGAAGAATCCCCTGCACTGTTCAAACAACTACTGCTAAAAATGCTAGCATGCTGACAAGGATGAGAAACTGGAACCCATGACTATTATGGGTGGGAATGCTAGCTAGTTCAGAAACTGTGGGGGCAATCTAGATCGAACTCAAAAATTCCACAAATGTAGGGACATAGCCCCACCCATTGGGGGCATGTTCGCCTCGGGCTAATGTTTACGGATAAATCTGCCGGGCGTGAGCCCAGCAGCCCTTTTTCTTTTGCTCCGCTTTTCCGGTACACCGCGGGAACCTGTGGTCCTATAAGTTTATTTCCTTATTAAAGCTGTATATATCTATATAATCTGTCTACATTCATTTGCGCCACCACACACAAAGAGCGGCCATAAAATCTTGTGGTCCTCCCTTCCAGGAATAGAAACTGAGATGTTGAAAGCCACTCCTGGTGATAGCCCAGGTATTAAATCCACCTGAATGTCTACTGAAAGATGAACGAGTGAAGGAGCTGCAGAGTAAACAAAGTACAAAGTCTTACAGAGGTGGGGCAGTGTGGATAACCATGGGAGCAGTGCCCCAAGCAAAATTAAGCAGGCTGCAGAATGTCTGTAACCTGGAATCCACACTTAGGAAGCTCCTGATGTCAGCACATCCAGAATCAGAGTGGTGTATTGCTTTCCAGGAGCTGCAAGAAGGAAAAAAAATCAGTTATGCAAGAAGAATATTCTCGAAATCTTCTGTAAAATATTGATCCTGCACTGCATACTAGCCACAATAGATCGACAGATATTTATCTAGAATTACAATAGAGATGCTTCTCTAAAATTATCTAATCTAATATTGCAGGAGTATATTTTTAAATAAAGGCCCTGAGTTCCAAAAATTGAGTTATACCATATATGTAGAAAAAACATGTAAATATAGCTGTCTTCTGTTGTCTCTTTTAAGTCAAACAACTTTTTTTTTTCAATTTTCCATTGGATAGGATCTCATGTAGGACATATAAACTGGCTGGGAACTCAACTAACGATGTCCTTGAACTCTTGATTCTCCTCCTTGTGGGTCCTCACTGCTGGGATGAGCCATCTGCATTAACATGCCTGGTTTACATGATGCTGGGATTGGAACCCAGGCCTTGTTATATGCACTCTTCTCACCAAGCTATTCCCCAACCCATTTTTGATGTATGAATTTTGTAGTTGGTAACGGAGAGAAGAGGCATTTTGTTTTTCCAGTTAAACTAATAGATTACTTTGGGAGGCAAGGGACCTGAGTGAAATGTCATTGCAAATAATAAACTTTAGATGTGGTTTTCCTCTTCCACTTTTGTCACATGGTCAGTTATGTCGTGTGGTCAGTCAGCAAAATTCTGCTGCACCTTGCAGAAGTAAAATAAGTAAACTGAAGTCCTGAAGGATTTTTTCAAACACTATAGCAGCTTGTGATACTATTGTCCAATGCCAGCTCCACTTCGTATACTTTACAGCAGCATTTCTCAAAACTTTTTGAAGATTGGGAACCTGGTTAACTATGGTAAGAGTCCAGCTCAGTATGCCTAAAAATAACTGTTCATATATCACCATGATACCTCAGGGTGATTTAGATGCACAGAATTTCTAATTGTCATAATCAGATGATAGAAAGAGTGACATGTGTGAAGACTGAACCTGTCACCTGCTGTTCCACTGTAACTGTGCTTGGCTTTAGTTGTTCAGTCTCTGATTTTACTCTTTCAGCTTTAGATTACTCAGTCATTTCTTAGTTACATCATGATGAAGATCAAGCCAGTTTCTATGGCAACTAGTGGGGTTACTGGGATTAAGAGTGTGTACCATTATGGCTACTAAGATTAAAGGTGGGTGTTACAAAAATCTCATCTGTTAGGCTAACCAGTGGTACTGTTTTACTCTCAGATCTTCTGGCAGTCTTTATTTATTAAAATAATTAAAATCCATTACACTAAAATTCAGGTCTCAGTACATGTGTTGGATTGCTCGTAACTGGAGAAGGACACTAAAAAGGAAATCCCACACTAACTCAGAACTGAGTATAATAAAAGGTTATTTATTTAGGGGTAAACTCACAGATCACAATCCTCTGCTCAAATGGGGAATAACAACCGAATCCAGTAGCCAGAAAAGAGGCCGGACATGTGCTTTACATTGGCATATATAGTATAAGAGGCCACGCCCAAGTGTGTGGATAACTTAAAGGCTACTGACTGTAGGAATTCCTTCTGCATATAACTACCTATAACTCCAACTCCAGGATATCCATATAATCTCTTCCAGAATGGGCAGACACTGCATACACTCACTCTCCCTACACACACACATAAATAAAACTATAAAATACAAAATACACAGTACAAACCTGCAAAGAAAGGGCCACAGTACACTCCTAGCTTCTACACAGCCTAAACCAAAAACTGTTTCATTTATTTTTTTTTTAATTGTTGGGGTCAAATAACCACCAACAACACAAAAAAAAATGTGGGCAAGCTAACAGGTGCTTGATGCAAGCAATGAACTGTAGGAGTCCCTCTATTCTTCAACATGATGCTCTCCCACCAGCAAAGGAAAGGAAACTCTGTCCTCTGGAGGTGAAGGGAACATCCTGGATGAGATATGACTTTACAGACTGCCAGCCATGGACTGAATGTCTACTTAGCATTCATGTGATGGAGTGGAATAAGTATATGCAGAATTGCACTCAACACTAGGTCACTCTGGACATCCCCAAGAAAAACATGTATGCTATTGTTAGGGCTGTGAGCTGGTTGGCTCCTTTGTAACGGAACTGCACAAATGCCTAATACACATTAATGCATATGCTATTCATACATGGCTGTCTAGAAGACATTTTCTTAAAAATAAACAGATGAACCTGTCACTTCAAGGAAGTCAACTGGTAGTGTATATTGTCTGTAATAAACTTGGAGCTTTTCAAGTGAAAATTGGAATCCTGAAAACTTGTACCCACCACCATGTTCTTAACAGCTTCCTAATACATCCTGACTTTGCTGACAAGATCCATGGTGATAGTGATGAATATGGTTTTCAAGTTACACTAGAAAGTATGTTAACATTCGGCGGTAGTATACTGTGTATTAAACCACAGTACTGCAACGCAGTGATGATAAAGTTACGCATGGGCAAATGTCCTGCTAGAGATCATGACCAAAGGATTTTGATGTAACAGATTTGGAAAATAACATGTATGTGCTTCAATATTCAATTTTTGTGCTAAGGATGTAGCTTAGTTGGTATAGAGTTTGTCTGGCATGCATGAAGCCGTGGATTTGATCTCCAGCACCACAAAACCAAACATTATGATGAACACCTGAAATCTCATTATTGTTAGCATGGTGAAGGGGGAAGATCAGAAGTTCAAGGCCATCTTGAAATTTCTAGGGGCTTCAAGGCAAGTCTGGGGACCATGATGTTTGTCTCAAAAGTTTTTTTCCCAACATTTAAGAATTATTACAAGAGGATATTATTTTGTATGTATCTATAAGGTGGCTTTAATACACTTCAGTCGGTCACAGTAGAAACATAACGGCCACTTCTGTTCTTTTTTCCTTTCAGGAAAAGTTAATAGTTATTTTTTAGACATTGTGTAGTCTGTGTTAATATGTTTATCATGGGCATTGGCCACTGATGTTAATAGAATAAATATTTAGGACATTGTTCCAATTTGGTGATTACCAATAATTAGAACTCACACTTGCACAAGCTCTCTGTAGTCCTCAGACCTGTATAAAACTACCAAGAGTTCCGGAGTCCATAGACTTTGGCAAAAACTACAAGATCCAGGGCCAGAGCGAGAGCTTGGAGGAGGAAGAGATGGGAGGCACCTTGTGAACATTGTTAAGCTGGGGTGGAGAGAGCAGTTCTGGGAGGAGCTGATAGAAGACATATGGAGTGGCACACACCCATCACCTGGCACTCAGGAGATCCAGGTAGGGAGATTTCAGTGTTCTAAATCTTTGTGTGTATATTTAAATACAACTATGGTCATAGTTTGTGGAGGTCAGAGAACAGCCCTGGGTATAGGTTCTGATACATTTTTTTGAATAGGGTTTCTTCCTGCCTCTACCTACCACATACTTCAGGTTAGCTTACCTGGGAGCTTCTAGTCTCCTGCCTGCACTTACCATCTTAGCTGAAAAGTGCTGGGATTACAAACTCATGGTTATGGATGCTTATATAAGGCTTCCAGGAATCAGAATTCATGTCCTTCCAGATCCTTACCCACTGAGCTCTATCTATGGGTCATGATTTTGATGTCAGCCTGAGCTATATAGAGAGATTTTCATCTCAATCCCTTATGTCCAAGAAAGAAAGGGAAAGAACCAGCATGCTGAATTTGATGAAAACTTTCAGCTTTAAACAAGAGAGGAAGGAGTGCTGAGTAAATGCCTGAAAGGACATATTATATAAAATAAACATTTCCATACATTTATAATAAAAAAAATCATATGCATACATAATATGTCTAGACATGAGGCTGTGGCTGCTCTGTACCTAGTGGATTTAGGCTAAGTAAGCTTGTGGAGGAGGAGGATGGGAGCCTTCTTTCCCACCTCCCAGCCAACATACTGTACAAAGTTGAGTTAGCCCCTCGGGGACTGTAAAACACTGTAAGTTTGGGGAAGGTGTACCTCCCTCTTAAGTTGAACTCTGTAACTTTACTCACATATGCAACACAAATCACCTCATTTTATAGTTAGAAATAAAACTTTTACATTAAATATATAATATAGAAGTATATATACATATTATATGCATTATACACACATTATAAACTGATTCCAAGCTCACTCCCCGCATCCCCTGTTTCCTATTTTTCTTCTGCAAATCTTTTTTGAATACATGCCTTTGTCTGTTGTCTCAATCCTTTTTGCACTATACAAATGATGTAAAGAAGAATATTTTGGGAAGCTGGGAGTGTTTCTTGGTTGGTAGAGCGCTGGCCTACTGCTAACAAATCCCTGGGTTCAGTCTCCAGCATGTCATAGAGTGATGGGGCACACCTGAAACCCCTGCACTTGCAATAGAGACAGAAAGAAGTTTAGGTTCATCTTCAGCTACATAGGAAGTTCAAGGCTTATCTGGGCTACATAAGAGTCTGTCTCAATAAAATAAAATCAAGAATGATTTTACAGTATACAAGAACATGTCTCTGGCAGAAATTGAAGAAGGACCCCTGCTGTCAATTACTTAGAAGAAGTTTGTAAAATTCACTCTGTCTTTTTTCTTTTGTGTTTTTTATATTTTGTTTCTTTGGAACTGAAAGCATCATTGTTTGATATTTTTGTCCCAGTAGTGAAAATAAATAATGGTAAAAATATGAATTAAAAATAAGACTTTTTACATGGAAGTCCTAAGCTATAGTTAGAAAAAAGGAGAGAACCTCAGCTGAGAAAATGCCTCCATAAGATAGAGTTTTAAGTAGACAAGACTGCAGGGCATTTTCTTAATTAGCGATCTCAATGGGGAAGGGCCCAGCCCATTGTGATAGATTTAGGCTGGTGGTGGTCTTGGGTTTTATAAAAAAGCAGACTGAGCAAGCCATGGAGAGCAAGCCAGTAAGCAGCACTTCTTCATGATCTCTATATCATTTCCTGCCTCCAGATTCCTGCCCTACTTGAGTTCCTGTCCTGACTTCCTTTGATGCTGATATGAAAGTGTATTCAAATAAACCCTTTTCTCCCCAGGTTGCTTTTGGTCATGATGTTTCATCACAGTGATACTAGAATAGACTGTTTTTTTCTCTTTTACATTAAGTGGAATGTCTGGGACTGGGTAGTTAGTTCAGTCAGTTAGGTACCTATTGTGAAAGTATATAGATTTAAATTCAATTACCAAGATGCTTTCAAAAGTGTTGGGTGTGTAGCTGGCTGCTGGTGGAGCATGCCTTTAATCCCAGCACTCTGAAGGCAGAGGCAGGCCTGTGAGTTTAGGACAATCTAGTCTCCAGAGTGAGTTCCAGGATAGACAGAGATATACAGAGAAACACTGTCTTGAACCCCCACCCCCCAAAAAAGTATCAGGTGTGTTAATATACTTGTTATCCCAGTCCTGGGAGGTAGAAACAGTTGGACCTTTGGGGATCATTGGTCAGACATCCTAGTCTACTTGTCTAGCTCCAGGCAAGTAAAAGACACCGTCATCAAAAAACAACATGGATGTCTTTTGGGAAATGACACCTGAGATTGTTCTCTGGGTTCTATACCCTTAGGAGCACAGAAATATAGATATATAAGAATAGCTGCTTCCCTGGGAAAGTCACATGTGATATATGTTCTGTTCCTATACAATGCAAACAGAGACATTAAAGAATAAAAAAGCTGGAACAAAATGGTGATTTAATGGTTTTATTTTGACCAATTTATTTAATTTATTTCACTCTGTCCCGTACTCAATATAGTAGATAAAATGTTTTGAAGAAGACTTTAAGATAAATAACCTACTGTTACATTTGTGTCTATATTTTGTAGAAGGCATTTTCTTCTAGAATATTGATGTCATACTTTCCATTTTAAATTTCTAAACAGTGAACTAGTTTGACTTTTTATTTTCTAGGAAGATATATAAATATTTATAAATGGATACGTATTATGTGTTCAAAGACAGATTGAATTTTCTTCCTGGCAGAATTTCTTTCTAAAATTTAAATATATTTATTTATATTAGAACTGAAGTGCACTGAAAACCAGGTCTTTCGAGTTAGGAAAAAGGCTAAGTCAGTTAAGTAGTCTTCTTGTAAGCTTAAGGATGTGAGCTGATCCTTGACAGGTGAGAAACATAGGTGTTGCGGTAGAGCATATTTATAATCTCAGTGCCAGGGCTTAGCAATAAGCTGATCCCTTGGCCAAACCTACTTGGCAAGTTCCAACCCAATGAGAGACCCTTTCTCAAAAGCAGAGTATTCAACCTCCAAGAAATGACACCAGACACGGTCTTTGTCTGGTCCACTCTCGCATACATGTGCACACACACATACACACCTAGGTATCTCACACTGGAGTATGTTGAAAACTCCTAGGTTTGTGATTGGGTTTTTGTGCCTTGAAGGTAGAAGGAGAAAAGTTTTCAGTAGGTCATAGGAAACACTTGGTGACACAATATGCACAAATTTATAATACATGGTGACATAATACACACATCTACACAGCAGGTCAGGCTCAATTATGTTATCAATGATTAAATGACTTTAAAGATCTAAAAACTGAAAAATGAACTGAATTGAATCTTCTTCCTCAGTAGTGCTGTTTAGTTTCATGCATTCTGAAGCCTTTTCAAGTGGTTTGGCTGCTATGCTGTTTGAGTGGGCCTGTGTTAAAACACAATTTCTGGGATTTATCCTTGAAATGCTTCCTTATATCATGCCCTGTATTGATGTTGACAATACATTTTTAAGTGCCACAATAGGTTATCTGTCTTAAAGGAAATTTTCATATTCTGAAATTAGCTTCAAATCTGATCTCTGATGTAAGTAATTAGAATAACTATGGTTTTAGTAAGCTTTTCATCCTCTTTGTATATTGCCCAAGAGTTTTCTGGAATCTTTGGTTTTCACACAGTGCTGATGCTATCCAGAGCAAACTAAGATACTGTCAACCTTGGAATCTTTAAATATTTAGAAGACTCTACTACATCCAAACACGAAGTTAGAAAGTGTAGCTTATGGTGGGTGATAAAAATGACACACAGTAGTTACATACAACAGTTTTTCTGCTTTGTTTTTGAGACTGAAGTACACTTTCTGCGGAAAGTGACTGATTTTTATGAGTCCCATGTTACATAAACAAAATCATTAAGATGATGCTTTGACTCTGAACCTTGAGTAAGCTGATTTCAAGAGAAGCCTGGTTGCTGCATTTAGGTGTGCCCAGCGAGCTGACCAGATGTCACATGGCCATGTCACCCTACCCCACAGGGTCAAAGAGTTTGCAAATCCAAGAACATAGAATAAAGACCCTGAAATGAAGACAGTAAATGTTCTCACCTGACAGCAAATAACTCAAGTGAATATCATAGCTGCCAAAAGATCTTGACAGGTAAAGATCACTGAGCTAGGACATCACTTTCTAATAAATCCATGAAGTTCTTACCCAACTTCAGTCTTGTTTAATTTTGCTTGAATATAGTATTTGACCAAAATACCCTTTTTTGTTCTTTGTATTTTGAGACAGGGTCTCATGAGCCCAGCTTAGCCTAGAACTTAAAGATCCTATGAAGCTGAAGTTGACCCTGAACTCCTGATCCTCCCAAATTCACCTCCCAGTCACCCAGTGCAGGGATTACAGGCATGCACCCATGTAGCCAGTTTATGAGGTGCTGGGGATGGAATCCAGGGCTTCTCATATGCTAGGCAAGTGTTCCACCAATTAAAATACTTTCCCAGTCCTTCTTTTCCTTTTTACAAAGAAAATTTCTTAATTTAATTTTTCTGTTAAATGCCATATTAAATAACTGAAATTTTGTAGTTTTCTATCACAGTGAGAAGGTAAATTCTTGGCTGTATATAGATGCTCATCCACAACCAACTAATTATTTATGGACTTGGCCAAAATTAAAGAATTATATGGCATCAACTCTAATAAATCATTAACATATAAATTTTGTTATCGAGTTAAATGTTTTATATTAAAAACAAGTAGTAAACCAATATCAAACTGTATATTATAATTTAAAAACTCTAAAGAATTGTAATTGATGATGTCATCATTAGAAATGAGGGTATCAGAGCCTAGAGCTATTCGTGTGACTATACACTGGTCATTGGACATCCATGTCCCTACTTCCCTCTTCTGCCCTCCTCTCCTTCCCTTCTATTCTCCCTTCCTTCTTTATTTCCCATTTCTTTCATTGAGCCACTGTACTATATGACTAGCTTTAAAAATATGGATACAGATCCTGAACATTTTTAATAGTATCTCAAAAATTTTCAGTGTGAGTTTTAACATATGCATATAATGGTGAATTATCAGGAACTGGTTTATTATTATAACCATTTAACAGAACAATAGTAGTGCATTCTCTCATAAGGCATGTGATCTGTACAGGTATAGGTTCTTAGGTCAATAATGACATTGAATACAGGTTCATATTGTAGAATTGGCTTTAAATGCAATCAGAGAAGGTTCTGTTTGCAGTAGATGATGTCTACACAGAAGTCAACCACTGGTTAAAGTAAGGATAAGAAGAGGCTGTAGAATATCCTGGCATAAGAGCGTGTATATCCCACACCCCTCCAAAGATTCAGAAATCACTGTGGCAGGAGGAGAGTAAAGAGTGTAGTAATCAGAAGGTGTGAAAGACTAGAAGGAAACAGAGTTTTCTGGACAGAGTAAGGCAGCTGCACATATGAATTCACGGTGGTCATAACACTGCGCATAAGACCTACAAAAGCTTAAGTAGTACCAAATCCAGGCATGGAGAGGTGAGTTAGGTGCAAGTTTATCTCTTAGCCAAAAGCTATTGCCAGTTCTCAGCTTCTGGGAGAAGAAGGGTCAGTTTCCTCTACAAGTATTGTCCCTGAGAATCTGGGTGCAGTGGTAAGCCACATATCCAAGACTATCTGGGAAGCCCAAGATGGCCTTGATGAGGGAAAGGAAAATAGGACACAATGCTGGGCAGGCAGCAAAAGGGAGGCAGATCTGGGAAGAGTTGGGAGGGATGAATGTGATTGAGCAACATTATATAGAGTCTCAAAGGGCAAATAAAAATTATAAAAATGTTAGATTTTTTGTTATTGCTTTTTCAGAATAAAGTCAACTCATACTACCCAAATCAAAAATTCTATTATAATAATTTCATCTAAGAGACTGCTAGAATAGTACAGATTTCTAAGGTGTAAGAGTGTCATATTTCATTAACCTATTTAAATATCATTTCAATGAAAACAAGCTTTAATCAGCATGAAGGTCAGAATTAATGTTTCATTTCATACATACTTTGGTCCTCCAAGGTTATTGAACTGGTGCACATGTTTTTTACACTATTTTTTATTTGTTTCATCCAAATCATCAGTAAGAATATGCAAGAGTTACAGAAAACAGCACCCACAAATCTGCTGTTAAAAACTTGAAGCCCACAGACAGGTGGCCAGTTCTAGAGGACCCTAGTTCTGCATGGAGCAGTTGTCTAGGTTTCTGTTTCTCTTCCTGAGTTGGTATGTAATTGTGTAACAGGTTGCTTCCAAGACATTTAAGGAAATTCTGTAAAGGAGTGTGAAGCTCCTGCTGAGAGGTACTTTGAGGTTTTAGAAGACTCAAGAATCAAGCCTCCTTCTTTCCCCTCTGTAGTTAAAAGCTGAATGTGGTAGGACAGGCAGCAAAGTTCAATGAGCAGAATTTATGGGTTTGACTGGTGAATTTAGGGTTGAAATATCAGGCCTCTGTGTGTTGCTATGATGCCTTCCCAAGCTTTGGTGTGCTCACACTAAATCGCTCCCAGAATCCTGAGCAGGTTAGTATGATAACCTAAACCTCTCCTTTGCATGCTGTGAAACATTGCACTGGGCTCCCAGACTTGTGACTCAATAACCCTAGGTGTTTCCCTGGGGGAATCTAAGCACAGAACAGGGAAGTGACTGGGCTTGGGGTAGTTTTTATTAATAATAGCCAGAGGTATAAAGAAATTATTCAAATTTCAGTTGTTTTTTATCCACGGGCTCCATTCCATCAAAGAACTATTTCTACCAAAGGAATGTCATGAATACAGTAAATACAATTTCCAGCTTAATTAATTAAGGCATATAAAACTAACTGCCAATTAGAGAATGAGGGAAAATAACCCATGCTTCCACAAATGAGTTAATATTGATTAAACAAAACCAAAGAAATTTGACAAATTATTTAGCTTCTGCTACAATATGCTAGAAATATATCATGTAAGTCTAATGTACTGATGACATCACTGGGGCTCCCAAGGGTGGGGTGAGGAGCCTTTGGAGGGGATTTGTCTTTTCATTCAGGTAATACTCATATTCATGGAGCCAGCATGCCCTATCTGTAACTTAGAATGAATTTGTGATCTTGGCTAACATGCTGTATACCAGTTACCAGGGCTAGGGTGAGGGAGAAGGTGTGGGGAGTGTGCTATGAAAAAATACATCATCCTAACACTTGAGGAAGAATGGATCACTTTGACTTATGACTTTAGGGGCTACAGTCCATTCTGCAAGAAAAGACATGGTGGTGTGAAAGGCATGACCCTCAAGGACTACATAGTTATGCTGGAGGAGGCAGCTCAGCTTAGCTCTTTTTCTTCCATCTGGGAATCCAGCCTGTGAAATGGTGTCACCCATATTTAGGGTAGATCTTTCCACTCTATCTTAATCTAGACATCCCCACAAGCATGTATGGAGGCTTGTTTATATGGTGATTCTAGACTTCATCAATTAAGACTGACAATTTTGGGGCTGCAGGGATGGTTCAGTTGTTAAGTGCATGTTGCTTTTTTTTTTTTCAAGACAGCTGATGTTTTTTGTGTTTTTTTTTTCTTCTCTGCTCTGTTTCCTGCCAAAAGGGAGAGGAAAAAAAAAGCTGGATTCCTTGGCATTTATTGAGTAAACAGCATTTCATTTTTACACAAACGTTGACATTAATTAAGTCTCCAGACATCTGGGATGTAGGTAAGTGTTCTGCTAATTTTGCAGAGGAGGAAATGAACTCACAGTGGCCTGGCCACTGGCCAGGGTCACGGAACAAGCCAGTGTCAGGAGGGGAGTGCTGCCCAGGAGCTGCTGCTGGCCATGAATCCTCCGGTCAGCCAAGCTGTGCTCACAAGGGGAGAGACCACTGGGAATGCTCCTGATTTTATGTTTCTCATCAAACCTGGAAGGCTCGAGACTCTCCTGAGAATACCTGTTTCCAGTCTTAATTTTATGAGTGAGGGCCTGAACGAGCAATAGAGATGATTTTAAAATGCCATAGGAGATTTGAGTGTGGTAGCCAGGACTGTAATCCCAGCACTTAAGAGTTGAAGCAGGAGAATCAGGAGCCAAGGTAACCACAAGGTTACATGTGACTCTGTATAAAAAAATAAATGAAAATAAAAATCCAAATTAAAAACAAAATATTATATATTACATGAGCTATAATTCTAAACTGTTTTCTTTTTTATTATTATCTTCTTTCTAAGTGACTCAAAAATTTATCTCATGCCACGTAGATATTAAAGGAAATTTAAAAGAAAATTCTTGTGAAGATGAAGAAAAGGGCATTTAGGCCCAATAAATGCCACACTTCATACTTCTAAATGACATTTTGTTGTATGTGTTGCTTTACCAAAATGATCTAAATCAAAACTATAAGAAAGCATCCAGGACTGAAGAGGTGACAAGAACATTCATTATTAGAGCATGAAATCCTGAACTCAGATCCTGGTACCCATATAAAAGCCTGGTATGGTGGTGTGCATCTATAATCCAGCACTAGGGGATGAAAATGGTGGATCACTTAGAGTTCCCTGGCCAACCAACCTAGTTGAAACAACAACAGTGTCAATGGAAGTGTTAAAAGAAGAACAACTTTGACATCTTCACGTAAGCACATGCATGAACACATATGTGCACACCCCAAAATACCCATTTCTAAAAGACAAATTACACTCCCTTTGCTCACACTTCTGTAGTATAAAATCTGAAAAATATAAAGTTAATTAAATCAGATCTGAGCCAAATCCACCACCCTGTCTTGCCTTCATTGGTAGTTCTTGTTATTCTTGACACATTCAGCTGGATTGTGGGGGTAGGAAGTTAGTTGGTGTGAGTGCTCAGTGGGAAGTTTGGTGGTAAAAGAATTTGACTATGGTGTGCAGCTCATCAGTCTGGGTTCCACCGTAGGTTGTGCCAAAAAAACCAAATGAGTCAAAATGAGTCAGTGCAGGCATCGTGGGAGATGCCTGGCTCACAGTGCCATGGACAAAATATCAGTTATTAATGTTGTTTAAGGTGTAATTGTTAGATTTTGTATTTCTAAACTTAGTCCTAGAAAAATGCTATGTATTACTCAAAACACATTAAGTGCTAATGGAAAAAAATGCTGATAGAACAGGAGAGAAAGAGGGAGGGAGGAAAGGAGAGAGAGAGAGAGAGAGAGAGAGAGAGAGAGAGAGAGAGAGAGAGTATTTTGGCAGAAGGCCAGATTCCTATTTGTAGCTCATTTCTGTAACATTTCCATAACTTCCCTGGAGTACAATGAAAAACTGTGTAAAAAGATCCTGCTGGCTTTGAGTGAGCCCCCAGCACCAGGGAATTCTCACAGTAGAGAGTAGAGACTGGATCAGAATGTTTGGTTGCTTTCCCTCTCCACAGTGACTGCTGGAACATGTGGGCACGTCATTTTTAGCATATTTTAATGTTGCTCCCAGACATGAGGCAGTT
Source organism: Chionomys nivalis (assembly GCF_950005125.1). Lineage (NCBI taxonomy): Eukaryota > Metazoa > Chordata > Mammalia > Rodentia > Cricetidae > Chionomys > Chionomys nivalis. Next base: position 407,870 of record NC_080106.1, on the reverse strand, counting down.
TTGCTAACCATTTGCCAGGGGAATGGGAAGCGTGGCTGTTTGTTGTACTGAGCTGTGAGAGAGCTTGGTGCTTGGCAAGGAGCAGCCTTTTATCCCTGGAAAGCTGGTGGAAGGCGCTCTTTGATACTCACAAAATATGTGCATGGTGTATGCTTCAAATTGCATGTCCCAAAGCAAGGTTTAAAGAAAAGAAACCATGCATTTGACTTAATGATCTTCTGCATAGCCTTAATAATTACAAATAAAATCCAAATTTGGGCTTCCTACACAACTCCAGGTAGCATCTGAAGCAAGGGTATAGGAAATCAATTGGAAAATTGAATGTAATCAGAGGACAGAATCATTCAAACACAGAAAACATTCATTATATATTCTTAAATAGACAATATTATCCAACCACTCAAAGTTACCTACACTGGGAGCTGCAGAGATGTCTCTGTAGTTATGTGTACTACTGCTCTTCCAGAGGACCCAGGTTTTATTCCTAGCACCCACATGCCCATAAACCTCTGTGACTCCAGTTCTAGGGAATCTAATGCCCTCTTCTGGCATCTGTAAGCATTGCATACACATGGTACACAGACACGCATACACTCGAAACCCTTATGCACATTAAGCAAAACGAAGTTTCAGCAGTAAAAAGTATGTAAACTCAAGGGCATCAATTGGTTTCTCATCTGAGAGACAGTTTAGTAATGTTTCCCCCCTGAGTTTGTGTGTCTCCATCTAAGAATTGTGCAAGTGATGATTCTGGTGTCATAGAGCCCTGAGCGTTCAATCAGAAGCAGTCATCATTCATCTGGCTGGAATGCAATGGATCACTGTCGTGGTAGACTGGACCCTGGTAGAGCAAGAACTCCCAGTGCCACACAGCTCTGAGAACTCTGACCCCTTTCCAGCACTCCTTTTAGGCTGTAAAGTTGCCATCCCATTTATCTTTAGGCATGAGAGCCTGAAGGATAGTTAGGAATCTCTTCATCCTTTCTGCCTCTTCAGCTATGGGCCACTCTTGTGAGGGACAGCAGACTTGTGGGAGAGCTGGTATGAAGAACAGTGGAGAAAGCGTAACGGTTCCCCAATGGGCATTCTGAACAATTGTGCTGTTTGTCAGGAGAAGATAAAGTTTTGTATTATATATCCCAAGCTTTCTGATCCATTCAAAAACTGGATATATGAGGACGAATTCATCAGACTGTAGCTCTTCATGTCATCTAAAGTAAGAAGACCTTAGCCAGGTGTTACTCTGTTGCGATTATAAAAATGATTTAGTGGGGTCTAAAAAAATAAAACTTCATTTGGGGTGTTTCGACAACTTAATCCCACTCGTAGGAGAAGTCCTACCCTTAACACTGTCATGCTGGTCAGGATGTATCAATATCTGAGTTTTGGGGAAGACACATTCAAACCACGGAGGCTTCTGAGATGCCTTGTCCCAGGAACCTTTCACAGGAGGTCAGGGAAAGTTTGGTGTGGAGAAGGGACCAAAAACTGCATCCCAAGAACCAGTGTGAAGGGCAGCATTGCCCACAGACACTAGTTCAAGGAAGGCTATACCCTCAGTCTTCAACTTTGATTTCCTCAAGTACAGTGATTTCCTAAGTGTTCTGGCTTGTTCCTAGCCATAGTTATGAATATTTCAGTATGGACTTCCATCTATAGACTACATGTGTAGTGAAGAATAATCTCATTAAGTCACCTTTTATTACACTCAGTGAGGGTGGGGGTGGGGAGATGGTTCAATGACTTGCTACTTTTGCAGAGGAGCTGAGTTTGATTCCTAGAACCCACATCGGGCTACTCACAATTGCTTGTAACTCCAGCTCCAAGGAACCTGACCCCTTTTCTGGTATCCATATACATGTGGTCAATGCGTGCGTGTGCATGCATGCACACACACACACACACAAATAAAAGCAAATCTTAAATTCATGTAGATGACAGTTAAAATAAATTTTAAAACTTTATTATTTTTTACTATTTTTTTTTCAAGACAGGGTTTCTCTGTAGCTTTGGAATCTGTCCCAGTACTAGCTCTGGTAGACCAGGCTGTCCTCGAACTCACAGAGATCCGCCTGCCTTTGCCTCCTGAGTGCTGGGATTAAAGCTGTGCATCACCACTGCCCAGATAAAACTTTATTTTCAAATAAAAGTAGAAAAGAATTCAAAACCTAGCACTATGGCTAAGGAAAATTCTGATTGTTTTTCCTATGTCAGAGAAGTTAGAAAGAGTTCATCAGTATCACGGCCTCCCTAGTGAGAGCTCTCACATTGGGATTTACACCCCCCTACCCTGTTCACTTCATGTCTTCTGAGCTGAGGGGAAGAAGTATCTGGTCTTAATAAATGAGACAGTGTCAGTTTTGTCAGTGCAGCAAGAGTGGACTGAGATAGCAGCAGTCGTGATAAAGGTCCCACTCTGTGGTTGAGGAAGACCGAGGCCTGGGGCTCCCAATGGAAAATAATTTGTTCAAAGTGATGATGCCTGAAGCTAATCCTCTTCACCTCAGAGTTTCTGTGCTACACTTTCTATACTACAGTTCCCCACCCTTTCTAAACCAGCTTCCCACACTGTGTCCACAAAGGGTTCAGGCAAAGCCACATCCCTTGTCCAGAGGCGGGAGGGTTTTTATCTTACCTGTCTTTGTAGTAATGGGAAAAGAATGTGCTGCCTCCTGGATCTTTTCCAGAGTTACATATACAGCCTGTTTCCTTGACTTTAGAAGAGAATAGCATTAGCATTCCTCCAGACAGCACCTTCGCAGATGTGCAACCCTCTGGGTCTGGGCTAGAAGCAAACAAAGCTGTCAGGAAGACTCTTTTTGTCCCAACTCCTCTACCACATCAAACTTTCCCCGGCCTCCTATCAAAGCGTGCCAGGAGGAGGCATCTCCTAACCATATGTCTCATGGTGGATACACAGATTTTAACCAGTAAAATGGAAGACACTGGAATTTTCAACAAAACAGAGGGTTAGGGGAACACAGGCAAAGAAATGATTGTACCTGAAGCATCCTCAAATACTCTATAAGGAAAACGAATCCAATCTGTGTCTTGGGGAACAAGGAGGGATTTCTGAAGCAGGCAAAGGAGAGATTGAGGGATTACAGGCTAAAATGTCATCTAAACCGATGGATAGTAAATTTTAAAAAGTGGCTGGATCCCCAAAGGATTGAGCCTCTTGACAATGTTGGATTTGCAGATAATTCGTGTGTCGTGTGAACAATGGAGACTGGTTAATTTGGAAGGCATGGCTTGTCTTGAGGGGTGTCTTAGTTACTGATCTCCCTGCTGTGGCAAAATGTCTGACAAAAGTAACTTACAGGAAGTTGTTTGAGGTTCCAGACCACTGTGGCAGGAAAGTCACTATGGCAGGAGCATGAGACAGATGTTTGCATCTGCGCAAAGAGCGCAGACATGTGTCTGCAAATCAGGAAGCAGAGAGAGATGAATGCTGGTGTCCACTCACTTTTTCCCTTTTACTCAACCTGTGTCCTCAGCCTATGGGATACTGCTGCCCATAGTGGGTGGGAATTCCTTTCTCTGATAACCCCTGTAGCTAATTTGTTATATGTATATGCAGAAGCTTATCTTATCTCCTGATAGCATCAAGCTGACCATTTAGATTAACCATTGCTGAGGTAAGCCTGGTTGGGGAAGGAAGACTCACAACTGGGGTAGTTGGTTGAGAGGATCAGAGCTCCTGAAAGGTGGTGTGGCTACAGGCAAACTTCTGGGTTCCTTTGGAGTTTACCTGGTTTGGTGACAATAGCTAGCACCTACTCATGAGATATAATAACAAGAATAGTCTGATCTGCGTAGATATCCTCTTGTTCCATAGTTCTATAATAAGGAGCTCCCCTGATTGTGTGAGCTTCAAATTTAGCCTGAAACCTGTCCTTAGAAATAATTTCTCAAAGTATAGCTAAAGAATTTAGAGACCCTGAGAGAGGTAAGTTTGTGCTCAATTCTTTTCTTCCATATGATTATAAATATTTAATTTATTTATGTAAAAATTACTACTGCTAATAATAAATAAAATAATAAATAACAACAATAATAATCGCAACCCCAGTACTTTCAAGATGTGGTCACATTTGGGCAAAGTCCTGTACCCATATAATTTTAATTGACTCCTCAGTAACTCCATAGATGTGGCCCTGGATTTTTTCCTGTCTTCTTGGAAACAGGTTTCACTGAGGTTCTTTGTGAAGATAAAGCTTTTCTCTTAACTTCAGATATCTCAGAGAATGGTCACTGCTGTTAAGTATCACTAAATAAAACACTAAGTTTTCTTTCTTTCTTTCTTTCTTTCTTTCTTTCTTTTTTTTTTTTTTTTTTTTTTTTGAAACTAAACTCATTTTACAGTCACCACTTGCTTTCCCAGGGTTTTTGTGCTTTTAGCTCCGGATTCAGCAAGCAGAACTTAATTGAGAATGTGGGTCTAGGGCTATACCACCCTCATCACATTCATTTTGTCTGAGAGTAATGTGTGCTAGAGTGGGTGATTTCACAACTTCATGTAAGTGTCCAAAGTTCCCAAGGTAACTGGCCCTACGTGCTTTTGGAAGTTCCATCCGTATTTGGAAGGAACAGCTCTGAAGTGTGAAGGAAATTGTAGTGTGGGTCTTGAAAGCACAGTTGGCTCTGAGGGTTGGATAGGACTCTTTGAATATACACCTGCTGACAAGTCATTTTCCAACTAGCCTCTTCTGCCTTCACCAGTGTGAGCACAGCACCCAGCACAAGATTCTGAACACTCATCAGTACACTTCCAGATACCAATTTAGAGGAAAGAAGAGTATGCACGGGTCTTTTCTAGAAGATGAAAGTTAGATGTTATTTAATGGCTTTCACACTGGTAGCATTTTTGAACTTCTAAGAATTCTTTTTGCATGTGCCCCTGGCATTTTCCCACAGACTCTGATTGAAATTTAGAAGAATTTATAATATAAAATACTTGGGGATAAAAGATATAAACACTGGGCAAGAATTTTCATAGTTTTGTGTATTTTTAATTGTATGCACTGTTTTGATGTCAATGAAAATATCTACAACAGCAAAATAGAAGTCACCCACTTAAACCTGAACGTTTTAGATGTTCAGAAGAAGAAAATTCCTTTCGGTGCAAGATCGTAGCTCTCAGATTAAAAGGCCTTTGAAGAGCATCGCGTGCGTAGGCTCTGCAGACGGAGCTCCTCTCCTCGTGTACACACAGGCCCGCTCGATTGCGAGGATCAGGAGTATTTATTGAGAAAATCGCCTGGATTGGTTCTGGAAGAATTAGTGCTTCAGGACAGTCGTGACAATACATTTCAGAGTGAAAACAGAGCCCAGACAATCAGCTTAAAGGAATACCAGACACCATGCCAGTGTTAGACAGACACTGGCTATAGTTCTTCAGCCCATTTCCCCACCCACTGTTTTGTGTAGGGAACTCAAGACCATCTGAGCTGATGGAGACCCGAGCAACTCTGTGGGTTCCACTGAGAGGTGGCTATGTCACCCTTCATATGATTTGATCACAGAGGAGTTCCAACTCAAAGTCCTCTTAAAATGTGAAGCATTGTGAAGACATGCTCATCTCCTCTCCCTATTAATATCCTAATGGAATTTAAGTGAAGGTTATTTTTTTAAATGTCTTTACCCAAAAAGATAACAGGAAAATTGCAGTAGGTAAATGTCTTCACACTTTGAGAAGACAAGATATGAAAACTGATTGTGATTCAGCAAAACAAAGGAAAATTTAACAAATCTAATGAGAGAGTATGCAACATTCACACCCACCTGTCTGTTGGGCAACACGGGATCAGCTTGCTCTGAAACTTCCTGAAGGAGTTGCCACTTGAAGGTACCCCAGGGAAGCAGCAGCAATGGGATGCTGGGATGGGGGTAAAACACATATTTAAATGGGTCTCTTCTCCTCCCAGGCCCAACACAAATAGACCCTTTCTTCTCTCATCCACAGTGAATTCCATCTGAGACCACAGCTGATCTCTCTTCAGGAATGAAGCTTAAGAAGTTCTAGACTTGATTGCCACAGGTACAAGGGGAAGCAGATTGCCATGTGAGATCATACACAGAAACCATAGCTCTGGAGAGCCATCACCAGACACAAGCTCAACCCCACACAGACAGAAACCTGTATACTCTAACTTGGAAAGGGTGAATAACCAAAGCACAACAAAAAAAATGACTCAATGAATACATAAAACCCAGAAAGTACATTTATGGGACATCAACCTCCAAAAGGAAAAATCCAGAGACCCAATTGATGGTCCTATAGGAATTTTTTACCTCTATCTGCACTTAGTGTCTTACTCTTAGTTGATCACAGTCGAAACCACCAGACAGTAAGGGCAGCCTCAACCTGGAAATGGAAAGACCCACATATAGCAGAAGGTAGGAAGAGGAGGAAAGGGGATGTGCAAGGTATGAAAGAAAAGAGCCACATAGGACATATTGAGTTTATATTGACAAGGTAAAGATAAAGGGAAGACACTTGGATATCTATCTGTCTGAAGGACTGGACTCAAGGGCAGCATTGCTGGTCAGTGCCTCAGCAGGCAGTTGCTGAATCCTAGGAGAAAAACAGTGTGAGCTCAGATGTCTTAGATCTAGCTTTGCTTAGGGGCTCCCTAGGCCACTGGTGAGCATCACCTATAGGACACAGGCCTAAAAGTTGCCAGATGTAGATGTGGAACCTATTCTAGTGGCTCTAGGTAGTCAGCCTGAACTGTAACACTGAAGGAAGCCATTTTAATTCACAGAAGAGGCAGGCAGGATATTAACAAGTTCATCATACTCTACATTTCAAGAAGGGAGTTGTGCACTGCTCTTGGGCAGTAAAGACTTTTATTTTTTCTACGTGATTGTGTGTGTGTGTGTTCAGCAGTCTCTGATTTCCAAGCATGACATTACAAGCATGCATTGCCCCTCCTGAATCTCCTTATGCGTGTTCTAGAGGTCAAACGTTACCAACTGAACCAATTCCTCAGCCCAAGACTTTTGGAATGCTGTACCCCTGGAATATAAAACTCAGTGAACTGATGCCGACCTAGTCATCAGTAAGTAGCAGCTGGGCCCAACCTCAAGGCTAACCAGACGTGATCTGCCATCCAGAGAAGCCGTAGAAGAAAGAAGACTACAGAGTGGGGAGTTAGGACGTGAGTGGAGGCAACCTTGAGCACTGACTCAGTGACCTCTGAGACTCTGTCTCTTTTTCTGTAAATAGAAAAATAGCTGCCTGTCTTACACATTTCACAAGATAAGTCCTTCAAAATAAATAGCTACCATGTGCAAATTACTTAGCAAATGTTAGAGCTGTGGGAATCTAAGGAATAAATTAGACTTTAAACACCCTGAAATAGAGCTGGAGATTTTCAAAGTGTGAGACATAGATACACAACATGTTAGAGGTTAAAATGACTTAAAAGGATATGTATATAAACAGAAATAAGTTGCATTAGGCTTCGGATTTAGACTCCAAATAATTATTTAAGATGTGTGGCTTCTGTTGACTAGATACATAAAATTAAACACCCTGTAGAGCCAACCTGTTTTCTAGTCTCACTGTAGGCATTGTCCACAGAGCCTGGAAGCTGCTCCACACAGGAATTTCTGTTTAGTTCAGTCTCGTTTTCCCCTTTGGTCTGGGGTATAGCACCAGTATTCTCCTAGGCTGCAGAGTCACCCACTGATAAGAAGAGAAATGTGAGGCCTGTGCAAATTGCACTGGTCTTTACCTCGGGTAAGCTCTGCAGAGAATCAGCCTTTAGCCTTTAGAACAATGATGGGATCCAGCTCACCCCATTTCCTTGTAAATTACTGCGAACTAACATTCATTTCAGAAACTTTACACCCAGGCCTTTGCTCAAGTGCTGATGCTGGCGTTGCACCAAACCTCTGCTTCGGGAATGTTCTCTTGGTGAGGCTGAGAGGGAAGAGCTTCAGTCTGCAGACCTCACACCAAGTGATTACACGAAGAAGACATGCACATCCATCCTTCAGTGCAGCTGTCAGGGTGGGCTGTTAGGTTTTGTCACTTTGCTAAGTGCTACCTTTAGGGTCCATTAGTGAATGGAAACGCACTGAGCGTGTTTGCTGCTGCATTTTGGGGGCTGCTTCTACAAGTCACAGGTGTAACTCATGTTATGAGCATCACTCTGCATGGTTTTATCAGCTGTGGTGGCCAAAGGAGCACCAGTGGTAAGGACCATAGACAGAAGCACAGCCGTCCTGATTCAGGCACTTACTAGATAGCAGGCTGTCTGTGCAGAGCTTCACACAGATTAACAATAATTCAGTGAAAGACAGGCAAGATTTATCTGTTTTTTTTTTTATTAATGAGAAGACTGACAGCTGTGTTGAATCTGCATTGTAAATAAAATCAAATCCCAGATTCTTACTCACTCCTAAAACTTACTACAGAAATGACACTGGGTTTTGATCCTACTGCACGTACTGGCTTTGTGGGAGCCTAGGCAGTTTGGATGCTCACCTTACTAGACCTGGAAGGAGGTGGGAGGTCCTTGGACTTCCCACAGGGCAGGGAACCCTGACTGCTCTTCAGACTGATGAGGGAGGGGGACTTGATTTGGGGACGGGGAGGGAAATGGGAGGCGGTGGCGGGGAGGAGGCAGAAATCTTTAATAAATAAATAAATAAATAATTTTAAAAAACTTACTACACAGCTGGGGAGATGACTTGATTCATAAAGGGTTTGCTGTGCACCCACAGGGAATGGAAGATGACCCCCAAAACTCATGTAAGCTTTGCTAAATGCCAACAGGCATGCTAGCTTTTGCTTGCAAGCCTAGCACCAGAGAGGCAGAGACAGGAGGATCCCTGGGGTCCACTGACTAGCCAGTCTACCCTATTTGGGAGCTCCAGATCAGTGTGAGACCCTGTCTCAAAAACAAGATGGAACTGAGGTTGTTCCATGCTCCTCCCATTCCCTCCACACTAGCATGTGAGTTGTAGGCACCCACATATGAGACTCTGTACTCTATAACCTTCTGAATTGAATTCCATCCCTGCAAGCCACGTAAGCACTGAAGGAACGAATTTATTCCACAAACTTGTCCTCTGACCTTGACACATGTGCTGTGGCATGTATGCCACACACTTATCATATACACACAAAATAAGTAAACGTATTTTCTTAAAAAGAAAGTGTATTTAACTGTTGCGTGAGAAACTTTTCCTGGGAAGATACAGCATACACATCCATGTCTACCCAGAAAGCTAGCTCATGACAGGGAGAAGTAATCGTTACACTGGTCCAACTTGCTAATTTAGTGATTTTTTGGGGGATTCACTAACAGTGTTGTTAGGAGGAGTTAAACAGGACCAGGGATGACTGAAAACAGCAACTGTGTTGCTGAAAACCCATCACAACATACATGATAACTCATGAAAACTGCAATCCTGGAGCAGCTACAGTAGAGAATCCATTCTCTGCAGCTTGGCTGCTCAGGGTCTCCCCTGCCCCCCACCCCACTAGCCTATTACTGCTTTTATAAAGCTAAAGAGGGGTTTTCTAGAATTTTGCAATTTTCTCCTTGCTCACATCTATGAACTTTGTTTATGTCCTGAGTCTCACCAACTTCCCTCTCCTTCCCAGAGGGAGTGTTTCAGTTCAGAGAAACCTGCCATACAACACCCACTTACATGAACATAGTAAGATCATTCTAGGAATTTTCTGAGGAAAGAAGTCCTTTCTCATATGACATCTGACTCCATTTGTCCTCTTCCATACTTAGCCATATTTGTGCATGGACACTGGATGATAATCATTCTGGTAGCTCTTGGTTTGGTTAAGACTACATACACCAATATCTCTTCAATTTGGGCAACACAAGAAGCAAAGACCCGTGTGGTCAACATTTGTTTCATGGCCCTGCTTCCACGGACTGCTTTCTGGACCATTGTCCAGAACTTGACTCATTTCTAGCAGCAGAATCAGCACGTTCCACAGTACTCTCACAGCAGGAAGAAGGCACGATGGGGTTGAGATAGAAGTATACCCCTTGGTGGGGATATCAAACACCCCAGATATTTCCTATGATGGGAAGGCCAGTCACCAATGACCTTAAAGTAGAACACTCCATGATGTTCCCCATGGTGCAAGGCCAGGCATCAGTGATCTTGCAATCAATGCATTCCACAGTGGTCTGAACTTGGGAAGGTCATACAGCAGTGATCTTGGGATGAAAACAGTCTATGGTGTTCTTCACAGTGTAGTGATGTGTTGAAATCAAGGTGCTCTATGGTGTTCTCCATAGTAAGAAAGTCAGATACCAATTGTCCTGGTATCAAACACTCTACAATGCTCCCCATGATGGGAAAGCTGGGGCTCCAGTTGTCTTGGATAATTAAGAATGTTAAAGGGAAAATGGGAAAGAAGTTTGGCTGTGTCTACTGGGTCTTCACCTCTCTTCACACCCACCCCATGTTCCTTTGTCTGCTGCCAAGCCTGATGATCGAAGTTCAATCCCTGGGACCCACAAGGTAGTAGGAGAGAATAGATTCCTGAAAGTTGTCTGCTGGCCTCTACAGACAAGTACACTATGGCATATACACACCCACACATGTACACACACACATACACACACGTACACACACACATACACAGTATGTCTCATGGATATCCTTTGCAGAAGGAATGAGTTACCTCTCTGGAAAGTGGGAGGTGAAGACTCTACCGATCTCAGCCAGACTTTTCTTCTTGGCTGTTACTTCTCTTTCATTCCTAGAAGTCAGGTTGCCTGTCTAGACTGCAAGTTCTTCTGAGGTCTGCATATATTGGATTGTGATTAAAAAGCTCACCCTGCAGAAGAAAGTTTTTCTCTCTTCTCTACTCATGCCAGCTGCCTCGGGTACCAAATTATGACAGTCACTACTGAGAGGCCTTCTGGGACATCACTATAATCCATTTCCAAATTTGCCATCATTGTTATTCACATGATGTTTGAGTGTCTGGTTTTTTTTCCTGGCTTTTGCCTGCTTTATAATTCAGAGCCTACCTTTTATTGACTAGAGCTGGGAATGACATGCTATAAACACAAAGGCTAAAATGACAAAACATAAGATATACAGAAATACAGCTCTAGGGATAGAGAAACAGTTCATTTGGTAGAGTATTAAATCTTGGGTTTGATCTCTTGATCCCCATGGGCACATAAACAGTTTGTAATGGTGCACACCTATGATTTCAGCAGGCAGTAAGTGGAGACAGGAAGATCAGGAATTTAAAGGTCTCCCTAGTTACAAATCAAGTTGAGGCCAGTCTGAGATACATGGAACTCTGGTGTGAATATTGTTAATTATTACAGTTTAGATATTGATTGTTTTTGTGATTGTGGATCGGGTGTTGAGAATCTGAGGGGTTCAGTAAAGGGCCTCTGGGGTCCAAAAATTTGTTCATATGATTGTTCCATGCCTGGGACTTTCTACCGTTAATGCTGGCTTACTATGTACTTCATCCCCTTCAATTTGTGAGAAGTGTAAAACCAAGGTGAATTTGCTTCAGTGGTGGGGTACTTAAATTCTAGTCAGAAATTTCTTTAAAGAGAAAATCGGAAGAGATGGATATGAGAAATGTACAATGTGTATGAGAATGAGCAAGTACTTAACAGGCAGCCAGCGCTTCACTGAGCCTGGCACTATGTGAAAAGCACTGATTTGATCCTCTGCTCATTTGGCATTTCTGTGGGAGGTGTGGGAAGCTCATTTTGAATATTTTCATTCTTAGGCTGAATAATGAACTGTAGTGAGATCTACTTTAGGTGGCCAGCAAGAATGAGCAGACTTTGCAGAGGCTTCTGCATTTTTACTAAACACTGCCCAGTTTCTTGGTGGGGACGGGAAGCTGTTTTGTCCTGTGATCCTCTCTACTTCTAAGTAACCTAGTTCCCTAAAAGTCAGGGGAGATAAATCTCTTACTTCATGTTGTTCTCACTATTTGAATTCCTGTGACCAAATCTTCCCATTACATGTAAATGTCAAAAAGATGTTAGTGATTAAATCACTGGCAGTGAACTACAAATGCTAACGTGATTTTAAGACGGTTTTCTCAGAAGCCCTTGGAAAGTTTTATAAAGACCACATAGAAGTTCACTTGGTGCGAGCAACACTTGGCTGCTCTTGAGGCTTTGTATGTGCTGGTGAGCATGGAAGAATGAAGGTTAATTCTAACAAAGAGGTGTGTGTGTGTGCGCGCATGTGCATGCGTGCGTGTGTGTGCGTGTGTGTGTGTGTGTGTAGCTGAGATAATCCAAATAGAATGGAAAATTATTTCATTTCAATTCAATATGTCTTTTTGTTAGGTAAATGGCTGGTTTAATTCTATTTATCATCTAGATATCTTAGGTTAGGAAAACCCCAAATTTATCTTCAAGTATCGTTAATCCTTCAGTGTCAAAGCTTTAAGGAAGAATAAAAACATATGTATTTAACCAAAGCATTGCTTGCCAGAACCGTTTGATAGCCAAAAAGATAATAAAAACATCAATCATTTATTTATTAGTTTTCAAAAACTTCTGTATTTCTTTACCAGGATGTAATATTTATTTTATTTTATTATTTTATTTGTCTCCATAAAAATCCCATGAGAAGTGAGAGTCTTAGATCTATTAACATTAGTGTGGCTTACAACTGAGGCTCTTGCGTCTGTGTGAGCAAAAACCCAGTTTCCTTTCTACTCTTTTCTTATCCACTCATTAGCCATATTTTGAGTTTTGCACATTTATTAACCCATCAGATTTTAATCTATAGAAAGATAAAAAGTCAAGGTAGCTTGCTTTGCTATTTTTTTTTGTATTTTGTTTTTAAACATTGATGAAAGATTGGAGTTATTAATTGAGGAGAGCCAGAGGACGATTGTTATTAATTATGTTCAATCAGCTTTTAATTATTTGTGTCAACACCTCGACTTTGTGAACATTGAAAGGGGGAGAATGAGCTTCCTTCAAGTTTCTGGATTACCCTATGAGACAAGTTAAGGTTATAAAGGAAGACAAGAGATGAGTTACAGGGTGCCCCACAAGATAAGAAGTTGGATTAGTATGGGAAGTCCTTCTGTATATGTACTGCTTTTATTAGTTAATGAATAAAGCTGCATAAAGCTTCTTTGGCATCAGACAGGGCAGAATAGAGTAAAGTGGGAATTCCAAGCAGAAAGAGGAGGAAAGAAGGCAGAGCCAAAGAGACGCTGTATAGCTGCCGAAGGAGAAAGATGCAGCCACTGAAACCTTAGCGGTAGGTTCCATGGTGATATACAGAATAATAGAAATGGGCTAATTTAAGATGTAATTGTTAGTTAATAAGAAGCCTGAATTAATAGGTCAAACAGTGTTATAATTAATATAATTTCTGTGTGATTATTCGGGTCTGAGCGGCTGGGAAACGAATGAGCAGTCTCCGACGACAGTGTATGAGTTCACAGGATAGAGAGTGGTAAGGGAGAGGTAAGGCTGACACTTTAGCCACAAGCAGGCATTGAGTATCTGCTGCAATAGAATAAATTTGTACTGAAAATCATTTTTATTTGGATTTTTCATTTACATTAATTAGCAGGTTTGGAAAAAATGGTGGTTTAAACCAGTTTCAAATCTTCTTCAACATTTCCTTGATCTAAATCTGACTCAAAATTAGTTTAAAGATGCTTAGAGAAATGTGCCAAGCCAAGCAGTGGTGGCTCACACCTTTAATCCCAGCATTTGGGAGACAGAGGCAGACGGATCTCTGTGAGTTCAAGGCCAGCCTATTTTCAAGACAGCCAGAACTGTTACACAGAGAAACCTTGTCTCAAAAAAAGCCAAAAAAAAAAAAGAAGGAGGGAGAGAGATAGAGAGAGAGGAGAGAGAGAGAGAGAGAGAGAGAGAGAGAGAGAGAGAGAGAGAGAGAGAGAGGTGTCAAATTAACAGCCTTTATAAACAGTTCGTTATACCATGCTTTTGTGTGTATGTATTTGTCTGTGCCACTGTGTATGTATGTGTGTGTGCCTGACAGAGGCTGTTAATGGGGGGTGTCCTCCTCTATCACTTTCCACCTTATTCTTTTAGATAAGTTCTCTCACTCGACCTGAATCTTAACTGGTACACCCAGACTATCTAGTCAACAAATCCTAGGAGTCCTCCTTTCTCCTCTAGTGTTGGTATTACCTCAACACTAAATTTGTGTTTCCTTTAAAAAATAGATTTGTTTTGGTTTTGATTCTGTGTATGTATAAGGGGTGTGGGAGTGGTGAGAGTGTGCCAATGAGGTGGTTGTATGTGTGTGTAGCTGGGGTGGGTACAGGTAGATATACTCTGTGTCCTTCATGTAGGCTATCTGCAGAAGGTATGATACAGATTAAAAATGATTTTTCCACCTCCACCTAAAAGATCCAGATTAGAAGCAGGTCTTCCTCCTTCAAATGATTTAGTTAGGAAAAGTATCCCTCACAGATGTACCCCAACATTTGTGTTTTAGTTCATTCCAGATATAGTCAAGTTGACAACCAAGACTAGCCATCACTCAGACAGTTGTGGGCTTTCACTCATTGTAGGTTAGGATTCAAGCCTTATACTTCATTGGTTAAGTCATCACTATTTTATCATGGTTTTAAGCGGGTTACCTGCACTGTTATTATCCTTGTGGTGTTTTGGTCTAATTTCTGCAGCTGTCTCAGTTACAATGAAACCCAAAGACGTTACTAAAATGGACCACTGATGAGGTGCCTCTAGAGACATTCTCTGTGTCTTGCCTTTATTGCCACATGCTTATTTTCCACTGAGAAGAAAGAGAACTGCGGGTGCTTTCATTGCTGCGATGCTTGCTGCTAGTGGGTTGGCTCTGTGTTCTTTTATTGTTTTGGTTTCTGCAGAAAATAACACAAAGTAGTCATGTAGAGACTTGTCATAGTGTTTTAATATTAACAGAAACAGACTTGATCACAATGTACTGGGCATTTGCCTATAAATTCTCGTGCCTAAATTTTATTGCCCCCAAACTCCAGGGTAGTCACTATCTTAGATTGAGTTTTTCCAAACGGGAGGTATGCAGATCATATCTCTGTTAAATCCCTGGATTATTAACAGTCTAATCCACCATCAAGTTTTATCTAAGCTAACTACCCACAAAGCATTCAAACATCTGTAAATACCATAAAATAAACTTTAACCAGTCATTTTTAAGAAGGAATCCTGAACTAATTTTCTTATTTTTTAAGCCATTCTACAACAAACAAAATTAATTTTCCATTAGCTTAACCCAATTAAGTTTGATAAATTAAAGCACTCTTTTGTCTCCCATATTTGTTGACATCATATGGCTCTTCTCAGAAGTTACTTTGGATACATTTCTGTCTACTGTCCACAGATCATTGTATATTAAACTTTACAGCAGTATCCTGTTTTAGTATTTTAAGACATAGTGTTAATGTGATCAAAATATTGAAAAAAAATCCCATTTCTGGGTGTTGTTAAGGATCCACAAAACAGTATTTATTTTTAAACTTACTATTTTAAAATATATTTATTAGTTTTAGATGATAGGTTTGGATATTCATATGGGGTGGGAGAGTAAGTATGGAGGTCAGAGTGTCATTCCTTCCCTGTTTTATGAGATGGAGTCTCTTATTAGCCTAGATCTCAGTGTGTGTTCAATTAGAATCTGTTGGCTGGACAGCAAGCCCCAGAAATTCACCTTTCTCTCTAACTGGGATTACAAGTGTGAACCATCATGCCTGACATTTTTATGTGGGTTCTGACTATGTCTCCAGCTCAAGTTTGGATCTTTCTGACCTTACGTTAGGTACTGACTCAAAGATAGGGCTATCTCTGCAGAGCTCCACAGGTAGTAACAATTTACATTAGCTGCTTTAACATAAAACATAGCAGCTGGCATTAGCTCAGTGAGGGTCTTTGTAATGAACATGAAACTATAGCACAGCCAATAACAACCAATTCTGTGGGGATTTTTGGTAGTTCCTGTATCCTATAGGGATCTCAGAGTATGGCTTCAAAATTCTCCAAGTCGAGATAGTTATGGATAAAACATAACCTAAAGTATGAATATCACCGTAGAAACTGGAGTCCCTTGTGCCAGTTACTGGTTCTTTATATAGTACATATGCTTTGATGTGTGCACTGCAGACATTCTAGAGAGTGCAATTTTGAAAGTAATTTGAGAAGCCAGTGTACTGTATCTGGGAATAAGAATATATCCAAATTTCTGTAGTCTAAATGAAAATCAAGAAGATAGATTTCTGTGGAGTCAGCATCCCCCACTCTAGTCATATTTCATAAGTTAAAATTCTTGTAGCCAAAAGAAACTAAATCATATGTTTTTTTAAAAAAATCTATGCGGTTAGTTTGATGAAATCTTTGAAATATCTGTTCTAAATAGCATGCTTAGGATTTTTCCTTGTGATTTCTCTCTGTAACACCACAAATACCTAAAAGGACTTATAACACATAGTACACCTCAAAAATAATGGAGGAATTAAGATTTCCCTCATAAGCAAAAGCTAAAATAATGCATTACCATTATCCTGATATACAGGAATGAAATAGAGCATGTCCCCACTTCAAATTATAAGGAATGATACAGAGCTACTGGAAAGGCGAGGCTCTCCATCAGCATACCATGATGTTGACAGGTTACTACTGACTTGACTTGCTCAGTGCAAAAGGTCTTGCCATCCTATGTGTTTCCATTGTCCAACACTGACACGTAGATTTGTATTAATAGACAGCAGCACACTAGAACTATGGAAACTCACAAGAAATCCACATTAGATCTCACATTTACAAAGAGTAATGATAAACTGTATGCCGGAACAACACTTTATCAAAGTCACGTGATGGTCATGATTGTGACTTCAGTTAAATCCGGGGTATCTAGAAAGCATTATTCAAATATACAAGTCATTTCAGACACTATAAGGACTCAAGTTCAGGTCATCAGGGTTCTTAATTCTTTTTTTTAAATTTTTTATTACATCATTTATTTATGCACTGTGTGTGTGTGTGTGTGTGTGTGTGTGTGATATGTGGGGAAGGCTGCAAGCCAAAGACTGTGTATGGAGGTCAGGGATGAGAGTGTGAAGATGGTTCTCTCCTTCTACCTTTATTCATATGGGTTCTGGGGATGGAGTTGAGTTCATGTTACCAGTCTTCTGTGACAAGTGATTTTACCTGCTGAACCACCTGATCAACCCCTCTAATCCTTTCCCAATTTACTGTGCTGTCCTCATGGAAATCTTTGTATCTTGATAAATTAATTCACAGGGTATAATCTATGGAACCCTTATAAGGCTCCCATGTGGTCAAAACCATCTTCACAAAAACATAAATGCTTCATTTGTTCTTTACAGTTTTATTTATTTATTTATTAAAGATTTCTGCCTCCTCCCCGCCACCGCCTCCCATTTCCCTCTCCCTCCTCCAATCAAGTCCCCCATCAGCCCTAAGAGCAATCAGGGTTCCCTGCCCTGTGGGAAGTCCAAGGACCACCCACCTCCATCCAGGTCTAGTAAGGTGAGCATCCAAACTGCCTAGGCTCCCACCAATCCAGTACGAGCAGTAGGATCAAAAACCCATTGCCATTGTTCTTGAGTTCTCAGTAGTCCTCATTGTCCGCTATGTTCAGTGAGTCCAGTTTTATCCCATGCTCTTTCAGACCCAGGCCAGCTGGCCTTGGTGAGTTCCCAATAGAACATCCCCATTGTCTCAGTGTGCTACCAAAAGCAATCTATAGATTCAATGCAATCCCCATCAAAATCCCATCAAAATTCTTCACAGATCTGGAGAAGACAATAATCAACTTTATATTGAAAAACAAAAAACCCAGGATAGCCAAAACAATCTTATACAATAAAGGATCGTCTGGAGGCATTACCATCCCTGACTTCAAACTCTATTACAGAGCTACAGTATTGAAAACAGCTTGGTATTGGCATAAAAACAGAGAAGTCGACCAATGAAATCGAATACAAGACCCTGACTTTAACCCACAAACCTATGAACACCTGATTTTCGATAAAGGAGCTAAAAGTATACAATGGAAAAAAGAGAGCATCTTCAACAAATTGTGCTGGCAAAACTGGATGTCAATCTGTAGAAGAATGAAAATAGATCCATATCTATCACCATGCACAAAACTCAAGTCCAAATGGATTAAAGACCTCAATATCAGTCCGAACACACTGAACCTGATAGAAGAGAAAGTGGGAAGTACTCTACAACACATGTTCTTTACAGTTTTGACACCTGAAAAAGAAATGCCAAACAATACAAATAGATGGGACTCCAGGGATGCAATTTCCTTGAGCTGGCACCCTGCTTCTCAGTGATGCAGCTGCCCTTGAGATCTCCCTGCTCCATAACTAATCCCAGTGAATGCTCATTCACTAAACTACACCATTGTGGACTAGATGCTGTGCTTGGTCCTCACCCCTGTCGGTGGAGGACAGATGTTTGTTCATGTCTTCCTGGGAAAAGTCACTCAGTGGGCCAACAAACCCTCAAGTCAAGTTCTGGATGGTGGTACTACTTCCTTCTTTTGTAGGACAGAGGGCTTTTTCCTCCATCCACCATCAGAGAGTAAATGAAGGTCCTGGTAGATACAGGTGCTATAGAGACAGGTCCAGAGAGAATTAGGGAATAGTTCCCAACTGCAAAGACAGTTTCAACACCTGAAATTTCAGGTTGTGCAAAGACTTATTTTATTACTTCGATAATTATTCAATCAGCCAATGAGCCCAAAATGCATGACCATGAGCCTGAATTTACAACTTCATTCCAGTAAGAAATCTGTCATTGTAGACTCAGAAAATTCCTGTTAGGCATTCTTCAAGACTGTTAACATCTTCCAGAGTACCAGACATGAGCCTTGTTAATTTGTTCATTCATTAAATCACTCTGCTTGGTTGTAACTGAACAGTTTGACTAAGGGACAGTGTAGAACCTGAGGGCTCTTACCATATGTTGGCAGTAAAAAGCCACAGACGACCTGATCATTGTTTTAATCTTTATCAGTTTATTTCCTTTCTATGCATCAAGCTTCTTAGGCAGACGAGTTTTCTCCATGATAGCAACACTCACAAATGGGCCAAACCAGAGAGAAGCCATTACTTGGTTACAAATTAACCTGAAACCCTCCAGGCCTCGGTAGGTGCCCAGAGCACCTTCTGCACCCATGCTATTTTTAGCCAATGCTATTCTGTTCCTGGCAGCTAGATTGAAAACCGTCTGGACTCTCAGTAAACCTAGCTATTTCAGAACGCAGCCCTTCACAGCATCTCTCTCTAATGGCCCAGATTAGAAAAGAAAGGTTGTTTATAAATTTAAAGGGCAAGTTCCCAGCCATCAAAGCAGCGGCTGGTGGCTTTAGAGCAGTGCAGCTCCCCACCGGGTGCGATGGGTGAACGCCTGCACACAGCACTAGAGTAGAGGCCAGTAGGCACCAATGCTAATTGGCATTTTGTGAGGGTCTCTCAGGCAGGATGAGATTCACAATTCCTTTCATTTTGGAGCAAAATGTGTACTCTAAGTAACAAAGAACACACACTGATGGACATTTTCCCTTTTCTTTTTCTCTCTCTTTCTGTGTGTATTTGTGCATATGTGTGCACAGGCATGCTCATATACACATGGGAAGGTCAGAGGCTGATTCAGGTGTTGTCTTCAGTTGTTCTCCACCTCAGTTGCTTTTCTGACACGGGGAATCAGCATGGAATTTACCAGTTCTTCTAAACTGTCATGCCAGCAGGCTCCAAACATCCTCCTATCTCAGCCTCACTCTCACTGGTGGTAAATTACAGATATGCTTTCTGCATCTCAAATTTTTTGCCTGGGTGCTGGCGCCTGAACTTTAGTCCTCAGGATTATGCAGCAAGCACTATGTCCAAAAGGCTAACAAACTCCATAAGGAGCCTCTTCGATGCCCATCTTCTTCTTGAAGTAATTGGTGCTGTCAGGAGCAGATGTGTATCATTGTCATGAAAAGTCCTAAGTTATCAAAACATTTTAAATATCATATTCTGAGGGTCTCTGAAAGATTTGAAGAATACCTATCTAACTGAAATATATCTCTATACATCTAGAAAATCTAACATGACTACAAGCTTGACTACTATAGATGAGTATCTATTAACCTGTATTTCGTAATAGTACATTACATATTTTATTTTATTTTGGTTTTTTGAGACAGGGTTTCTCTGTAGCTTTGGTGTCTGTCCCGGAACTAGCTCTTTTTTTTATTGTTTATTTATTTATTAAAGATTTCTGCCTTCTCCCCGCCACTACCTCCCATTTCCCTCCCCCTCCCCCATCAAGTCCCCCTCCCTCATCATCCCTAAGAGTAATCCGGGTTCCCTGCCCTGTGGGAAGTCTAAGGACCACCCACCTCCATCCAGGTCTAGTAAGGTGAGCATCCAAACTGCCTAGGCTCCCACCAAGCCAGTACGAGCAGTAGGATCAAAAACCCATTGCCATTGTTCTTGAGTTCTCAGTAGTCCTCATTGTCCATTATGTTCAGCAAGTCCAGTTTTATCCCATGCTTTTTCAGACCGAGGCCAGCTGGCCTTGGTGAGTTCCTGATAGAACATCCCCATTGTCTCAGTGTGTGGGTGCACCCCTCGCGGTCCTGAGTTCCTTGCTCGTGCTCTGTCTCCTGCTCTTGATTTGGACCCGGAACTAGCTCTTGTAGATCAGGCTGGCCTCGAACTCCCAGAGATCCGCCTGCCTCTGCCTCCCGAGTGCTGGGATTAAAGGCATGCACCACCACCACTGGGCAACATTACATATTTTAAATGAGCAACACAAACACAATACCTTAATCAAGATCATAAATACATCTACATATAAAAAATTGACTCTAAATTTGTATCAATAAACCAAGATCCATACCAATGCAAATCTCCATAGCATATTTCCCTTTAAATGTAAAAAAAAATTATAAATAATATTTGGAAATATGGTTGTAGTTTTCTCCAAATTTTTTCCTGCTGTATGTTGGGCAAAGTAATTTTTGGGGTATTCACAGTGACTATTTCTTTATACAGATGAACTTATAACCATAAGAAAAAGACAATGCTAGTCTTAGCAGAATCATTGATCATTTTTTTACACTGGAGTTTTAAAGCCCTTCTAAGGGCTTTAAATACAAGTAGTCCACTCTCCCTTTAAATAGACTCAAACAAGGTCAACAAAAGCACAGAGACAGGTAGGGTCCATTGCCAGCAACTGGGTGGTCTGCTTCTTGTACTCAGTTTTCCTAATTCTCTTCTATATTTTTGGGAGAGCTATTGCCAGTCTTCATAGGAGCCATGAAATTTCAGAGGATAAGATTCAGGCTGCTGTCACCCAGCCATGGCTAGAACTTGACACGTCTCACTGTAAGTGCTACCTCCAAGAGGACTGAGGAATGCAGGGTTTGTGCATCAAGCAAAAACCAAGATCTTGTGGCAGGATCTATTGGTCCTGATTTGGAAAATTGCACATAGCTTTCTGGTACCCCACAAATTAAAGTAGAGTTACTATAATTTAGTTCTTAAGTATACTGTGTAAAATCAAATTATATTGCATTACAAAAGCTGTATCTATCCTTAAAAATATTCCTGTTTTCAAAACCAATATCAATATAAGGAAAAACTCAGAAACTGTCTTATCCAGCCAAAATTTCTGTTGGTTATAAATAGAAAAGATGTCTTGAAGGAACCCAGTTGTTTGGACAACTCTGTATGCAGCCACTGACTGTCTATTAAACCCATGTGTGTTATAAACAGCATATAATTTAAGAATAGTGGTTTAGGAAGAATCAGGCCATGCTCATGGGTGGGAGGGAAGCCCAAGACATTCTGTTTACCAAATATATCTTAAAATACTTTTAATTCAAGAACCTTCTAATCTTCACATACTTGGCTTTACAACATTACAAAATCAAATAATTTATTCTACTTAAAATGTACCATGCAAGGGGGTGTGTGAAATAGCTGATTTAGAAATTTTGTGGTGAATAGACTTCAGAGAAATGTACTGGGGACTCAGACCAAGAATTCAGATGCAACGAGTGATCGAATTGAAGGTTGAGAGGGAAACTGAAAATCTAGAAGGAAAATACATTGAGTTGGCATTTGCTTTCCTTCTTTCTCACAGCAGTAAGAATGGAAGCTATTGTGCCTTTTCTTTCCTATGTAATTTTTGCTTCTCTGATCTAAGAAAGCATTCAGCTTCTCATATTCTTACACATTCGTAAGGTTCCATGGAGACAGACTCTTCTCGTCTTCCTGGGTAAACTTAGGAGTAGAATGTGAGTGGAAACAGAACTTGCTTTATGGGGCGGGGTTCCTGAAGAAGCCAAGGGCAGACACATGCAGCCATCTCAACTGTCAAATCCCTGCACAGGAGTGCAGTTCCTCAGGGACTGCCTGCCTCTCTGAAGTATAATAATAAAGTTTCTGGCTCTGAAACTCTGCAGAAATCCCAGGGTCTGGTGCCAGACAGCATCAGCAGAAGTGTTGGGCCTTGCAGGTCATCACAGAGTAGCCTGGATATGGAAAAACCCTTTTTACATCCAGCTGCACTTTGCACAACCAGGCTGTATACATCAATATATCAATCCAGGACCATAAAAGCAGGAAACCACCCTCAAAGTGACTGTGATGGAAAGTTCCCAAGCCTGGTGGGTTTGGAATGAAATTCTCTGCTGTTTCAAGAGCAGGTATAGAAGAGGAAAGATGTTTCAAAGCAAGGCCCTTGAAAATACTTACTGAGTGCTTGGTGCTTGATTCTGTTTAATTATCCTACAGATAAAGTGACTTAGGGAGGCTAATTAGTAACTAGTTCCCCAAAAACTAAAAATAGAGTTAGACTATGCTAAAATTTAATTTAGTATTTTAAAACTATTGCTATTTCTAGCTTTATTTTATTGTTGCCTTTATTAACTTATTAAATGCAACTTAAAAACAGTGTAATTTACTTATTTTTTGAGATTGAGTCTCACTGTGCAGCCTTGGCTAGCCTGAAACTTGCTGTGTTCACCAGGCTTGCTCCCAACCCACAGAGATCCAACTGCCTTTGGGGTAAAAGGAGGAGGCCACCATGCCTAGAAGATTTTACCACTCTTAGATTTTTTTTTAATTTATGCATCATTTATGAATCAGGGTTAGTTTCTTTATGTGTGCAAGAACCAGTAGAAGCCAGAAGATCTCAAATCTGGAGCAATTTTGAGCTGAATCCAGATCCTCTATAAGATAGATCAGTAAGGGTTCTTAACTCGTAACTTTCCCTCTGCTAAAAAGGATTATTTCAGTTCATGGTTCAGTATGGGGTTTTTTTTGGTTTTTTTTTTTTTTTTTTTTTTTGGATTTTTGAGACAGGGTTTCTCCGTTGCTTTTTTGGTTCCTGTCCTGGAACTCACAGAGATCCGCCTGCCTCTGCCTCCCGAGTGCTGGGATTAAAGGTGTGCGCCACCACCGCCCGGCTCAGTATGTTTTTATAAAAAGATAACCACCACAATCAAGATGCACACCATTTACCTCATACCCAATTTTCCCAGTTGCTTTTCTGAAGCGCTTGGCTCCTGTTACCTGGGCTTCCGTGGCCTCCATGGAGACTGGCTTTCCTCTTCTATGGTTTCACAACAGTAGGCTGTTGTCTGCATGATTCCATCTGTTCATGGTGCTTCTGAGACTTGCACATGTCAGTGCATTTATCCAGAGTTCTGTGAAGAGCTGTGAAGCTCCTGGACCTTTACCTTGCTCCCAGGCCAACCACTGAGCTGAAGACTCATGAGGACTCAGGTATGAAGAACTTCATTTGTGTGACACAGAAACTATGGCTGCAGCCTATTTTTGGGTTTTCCCTCCAAGTCTCCTGGGGGCCTTGTGGATGTGACACTTGGGTCACGTTTTGACCCCAGATGAGGAAGCGGAACTCAGGATTTAACCATTGTTGCAAGGCATTGCTTGTGTACCAACTAAACTTTATCTATAGAAGGTGTTGCTTGTCAGGAAAGAACCAAAAGAAGAGTAAACTCAAGTCCACTCCATTTTCATCATCACCTACTATATGTATTTACTGGGCAGTGGATGTTTTGGTTACTCCCAGGTTTAGATTAATACATTTCATTGCATGGTCTGTTAATGCTGATTTTCAATTTCTCAATTGGTCAGGATCTAGAATCACGGAAGAGGCAAGTTTCTGTCTATGTCTGTGAGGGTCTTTCTAGAATGGGTTAATGAAGGAGGGGAAGACCCCAACTAAATATAGTTGGCATTGTGCCATAGACTGGGTTCATGGGCTGCATAAAATAAAGAAGGCAAGCTGAGTATTGGCACTCATCTCTCCCTGCTTCCCGACAGCAGATGCAATGTGGCCACCTGCTTAGACTCCTGCCTCCAAAACTTCTTCACAAACAGATGACAAGGGACTTAATGAATATCTAAAAATGTCAATTAATGTGAAAAGATATTCAGCACCATTTCTTAAGAAAAGAATAATTAAAGCCACTATGAGAAATTACATCCTGTGTTTGAAGTGTTGCCATAGGCAACTTTTCCCTAGAATGCCATTGACTTTTCTGCCTTGCCTGACTTTCCAATTGTGAACAGGAAAGATAAAAGCCAACTCCACTGCTTTCTTGGAGTGGGAAGTGGTGAAGGCTGCATTGCCGCATAGTTCCTTTATCTTCTTCTGTGCCTTTTCCTTTCATACTTAGCTAAAAAAAAAATTTTATCATAAATAGTTGTTGAAAAAGAAAAAAAAATAGTTGTTGAAATTTTTTCAAACACTTTAGAGTACCAAATGACTCAATTCCATTGTATCTATCTTTATCAAAATTGTGGATTTTTAATTTGTTAAATTAACTGTATATCCCCCATACCCATTAATCATATTTTGTTTCTTTTCTACGTTAGTATATTTAATTTTTAGTACTTTATAAATATTTTGTGTCTATATTGATAAGAGCTACAGGCTTCTCTCTGTTAAATTTTTCTCAGAAAGATAGCACACGCCATATTGAACAATCAAGAAAGTAAGTCCCCAGGACCTGTCATTGGGAGCATGCCTGGAGACTAAGTATGTCAAAAAAAAAAAAAAAAAAAAAAAAAAAAAAAAAAAAAAAAACTCTAAAGCTTTATTTGGTTCTTTATTATATTTTCTAATTCTTTCTTCGTGCTCACATTTTTTTTCTTTCTGTTCTTGACAGTTTTTATGCAGTTCCTAGCAACTGTATTTGGTTTTTATCCTGTGATTCCATTCTCTGCCCTTTGTGATGGTTTCTCCTAACTGATTTTTCTTCTAAGAATCTGTTTTCTATTTAATGAACTGACCTGCAGAAACCCTTAAAGATAATCACTCTGTTAGGGACTTGTTCCCTTCTCTTTGCTAAGCTGGCATGGTATATTTTACACTTCCCTAATAATTTGCATTTCTCATGCAAATGATAGATTTAATGTTCTTTTCAGCCTTTTTATTTCTTTAAATTGAATTACAAGGAATTATATTGTTATCTGGTGTAAAAACCAATGAATATTATGCCTTTTGAAACTACAGAATTACTTAAAATAGAAGTATGTGATATTATCATTTGACATTGTTGTCAGTTGAATGTATGTTTTATCATATTTATGTATATTAATTTGAATGACTTAATAGAAAATATATTTTGGAGAAGCCTAAATAATGTTAGAATTGGTGAAGCGTTTGATGCAGAAGCACAAAGACCTGAATTCAGATCTCCAGCACTCACATAAAAAGTAGTACATATCTTTACCCACCAACAGGGGCACTGCAGCTGCTTGCTGGCCAGTCAGTCTAGCCAAGTCAGTGAACTCCACGTTCAGTGAGGCCCTGACTCAAAAGAATGAGGTCAAGAGTGATAAAAGCAGAGACTTCGGTTGGACCTTTGGTACACACACATACGCGCACACACACATACATACATACATACAGAGAGAGAGAAGCTGTAAGAACCTCTGTCATTATAGTATTCACAGGTTTTGTTTTGTTTTGTTTTGTTTTTTTTTTTTTGATGCCTAAAAGGAAATACATCCACACATATTTCTAGAGAATAAATGTGTATTTAAAATTCTCAGGCACTTCTCTCCACCCCAGCCTCCAACCCCACATGGCTTAACACTAAAAGTCTGTTTCATATATCCAGACCCTGTTTCTTGTTTCCTAATGCACACCAGACACCTTATATTTCTAATTTGTGGCTGTCAGTAATTAAGACCTAGACCAGACACTTCTCATACATTTCATCAAGCACAATGACGTGTTCACAGACTCGAGACAAGTTTAAGTGTGCCTATGTTCTCAAACAGATGTTTATCTGCCTTGTCTTCTCAGGGACTGGGCCTGGTCTTTATTAAGCTGTGGTCTTCCTTAGCTTCTGGCCTACTCCTCTGATGCATATCACCTCTGCATTCTAAATACAGCTGTGCACATGCACAGGGAGTACATTCCTATGCCACTCATAAAACTGTCATGTGTCTTGAAATCACAGAGGGCCCTGATGGAGAAAGGTTGATGCTTAGGGCCTTTGGAAGATCTTCATTTCATACAACCTGATAGCTGACTTTTGTGGAGTTTGTTTGTTTGTTTGTTTGACAAGGTCTCATGTAGTTCAGGCTGACCTTTAACTCTTTGGGATGACTTTGAATTTCTAATCTTGCTGCTTCTGCCTTTCAGTTGCTGTGACTGCAGGCATACACCATCACAATTTATGAGGTGCTGTGAATTGAATCCATGGGCTTATGTGTGCTAAGTTAGCATTGAGTTATAACTACATCCTAGATCCTTAGTATTTCTTAATTCCTTGAATGAGTAAGTGTGCTATTTGAAGTAAACTTGGGACTGTTTACTGCACCCACACTTTGGAACTTAGCAGTATTCTAGGCACAGTATTGTGGTAATGCCAGAGCTTGTGACGCACCATGCCCGTCTGCATTCTATGTGCCACTATACAGTTCATGAACCTGGCAAGGGGCTGGAGATTGAAACACACAAAGACACACAGACAGAGACATGGTCCATCCTTGAAACAGGAATGCCCCAAGAATGCCCCCTTTATTGTGTCCAGGGGCAGCTTATATAGGGATAGCCACGCCCCAGCCAAATGCACCAGAAACCATTTCCCTGCCATCAGGAACTCCTGAAGGTCTTGTGCTCAGAGCAGCTGTAGGCACTCAGATCAGGGCAAAACAAGTTGTTTACAAAAATTCAGATTCTGGGGGTTTACAGCTCCCAACAAGAGCTAGTTTTCAAACAGAGTTGAGTGTCCCATCACTGCCTTCCTAGAGTTCTTCATCCAGGTGGCTGTCCAGGGCTTGACTCAGAAAACAAAGTGAAGCCTTTGCCTGGAGAAGACAACCCAAGAGAGACAATATTTTTTTTCCTTTCTTTGTACAGACTGCTGTTAAATGGGCTAAGGAAGCTGGTTTGAATGCTAGGTCATAAGGAGAATGGCTGTGGGAGAAAGAGGAGGTCACCACAAGAGTAAGGACTCAGAAAAATAGCAACCACAGCCAAAGAGGCAAAGCAAAAGGTAGAATAACAACTCCACACTGCATTGAAAGAAGCCATATTTCTATTTTACCACAAATCCATTAGGTTTATAATTGTCAAGATAAGTTGACATGTTTTCGCCTCTTCCCAGTTGGAGAATGGAATGAACTCTGTCATAGCCATGTGCTTCTAATTCTGTGGTCTCCAGCTCCCTGACACTCACTGTTAGAAATTGGCTCAGTGTGTAGCTGGTCTTGTGCCATACAGTGATCAGGTGTGTTGTCAACAAAACTCACACAAGTTTTGCCAGAAGTACACAGAGACTCAGAAAGTCCTCCTGTGATGTCTTGTCTTGCCATAGTCTGAGAGTATGCCATTGAAAAGAGTGAACACACACACTACAGTTTGTTTTCCCACACAACAGTCCAGGGATGCTGCAATAGTAGCACAGCATGTTTTGAATGTTCTGCAATTACTCTCAGATTCACAGCATGGCATAGTTCTAGTTTGTTTTTAGGGTTCCCAATTCCCTGACCCATCAGCACCATAACTGGTGGTGGGAAAAACAGCTCTCAGTGCAGCAAACTCACTCAGTGACTCTCCCAGGGTGGCATGCAAGTAACCTCAGTGTATTCAAAAGACTACCAGATTGTAATTTAGGAAACTAGCATCTGTATTCAATCTTGCCATTGACTTAATTTATGAGTTTAAATGTAGTGATATTTCATTTGTATTTTAATAAATAAAGCTTGCCTAAAGATCAGAGATTAAAGCAATCACCCTGGTCAGCCTTACAGACCAGGCAGTGGTGTCACACACCTTTAATACCAGTAACCACACTAGTTTGTCATAGAAACCTGGCAGTAGTGGTACACGTCTTTAATCCCAGCCCTAGAGAGGAATAGAAGATGAAAGGAGACAGCCCTCACTCACAGTCTCATTCTGAGATTCCTGAAGGCAGGATTGCCATTTTCAGACCGAGCTAGAGGTAAGAGCCATTGGCTGGCTGTTTTGCTTTTCTAACCTTCAGGTTGAACCCCATTATCTGTCTCTGGGTTTTTATTAATCATACTACATTTAGGTAAGCTAATGGCTGTTGGTTTGTTTCTTATTTTGTTTTCAGTGTATGTATGTGTGAGGGCTTAGTCTTGTGTGTATTAGATGTAGTGTGTGTGTGTGTGTGTGTGTGTGTGTGTGTGTGTATCTGTGTCGGTGAGGGCTAGAGTTAAGAATGTAGACTGTTACTTCTCAGGTCCTATCCATTCTCATTTTTGAAAGAGTGTCTCTCACTGGCCTGGAGGTTAGTAGGTAGGCTACTATTGCTGAGTAGAGAGCCCTGGAATCCATCTGTAGCTGCCTCTCTAGTGTTGGGATGTTAGGTGTCTACAGCTGGTGCATATACATGAGTTGTAGGCATTTTACTCAGGTCCTTGTGTTTGTGTAGCAAGCACTTTACCTTTCAAACCACCTCCCTAGACTTACTTGTGACTTTCTTTGTCAATCCTAGTCTGCCTTCTGTTGAGAGCCTTGCTCTTAACAGGTCCGATGACCTGAGAGCCTTGCTCTTAACAGGTCCGATGACCTGAGAGCCTTGCTCTTAACAGGTCCGATGACCTGAGACACATATATGAAGTCGGCAAAACAAAGAAAAGTCTGACTGTTCTTTAATACAAGTGGCCCTGGATAGCCTGAGCCGCTTTTATTTACACAGTTTCAATAGTTTGCATGAACAGTTTTACAATCATATTTGTTTCCTTAAGTTTCTAATAATAATTACAATAATTGTTCTTTGATCTCCTTCCCTTTCCATCCCTCAGCTTCCCCAGTGGTAATCATTACCTACCTGATTTGTAGCTTTGATATTAGAAGCATAGGTAGTATAGCAAGCAACAAAGGAAGTTTCCTAACTAGGCACACCTGCAGATGGAACAGTGTGCCTAGTTGACAGCATCATGAAAAGTAAAAGATTTGCCTCTAATGGTTAATATTTACCTCTAATTAAATCTAAACTCTCACAATCAATTCATCAGCCAAGGCTGAACTATTGCATTCTGTATCTTGTACTACTCTATCTCCTATAGGGGATATACCAGATTTTCTCCTATCATCCTATAGACTACATAACTTAAAAGCTTATTCTTAATAATTGGCCTTGCTTATCTTTTGTTCTCATGTCCCCTTCCTTTCATCTTCCTACAGTATTGGCACAGTTATAGAGATGAAGGCATTGTGGGCTTCTATGATTCTGCTTCATTCCCTCTTCTTAAACTATTCCCGTTAACTCTTGATATCATCTATTCATTTACATTACTCTTAGATTCCTGTGGTTAGAATCATTCTCTCCAGGACAATTATGCAATTATGTAATATTGTCATAAGCTTCTGTGACTCTTTCAGGTCAGTTACAAGGTACGTTGAAAAGGCAATATACTGTTCTTGAGAATCCTGAATTCATGGTCACACCTGAAGCATCAAAGAGTTTAGGGGCTAAATCAAACCCACTGTATATTATGAACAACATCATCTCTGGTTCATCCAGAGGAGAAACATCAAGGAAAAGCTTTCCTAATGCAATAGCCATTTCATCTACGACTCTAAGAAAATGAAACTAAAAGCAACCATCAATAATTTGTGTAAGGAAAGCAAGGAGAGCAGGTAGCACATATGCTCCTGGGGTCTGCCCAGAATTATACAGCACATCAGCCTTGCCAGAAATGGATTAAATTCTCCCAGGCCTTGCCAAAGGAGCACTTGTTCGCACTATTTTTAGGCCTTGTCACCAGAAGAAGTCACATGGCTCCCAGCAGCCTTCTGCATCAGTCACTTCTTCATTCTTTCATTCTTCATTAACGATAAAAATAGTTCTCCTGTATGAACTCCCTTAATAGGTGAATGAATAGTGCAAACAGAAAGAGGATTTGTGGGAGTTGGAGAGATGGCTCAGTGGTTAAGAGCTTGCTGCTCTCGCAGAGGACCTACATCTGGTTCCCAGCATGCACTTCAGGCAATTCGCAACCACCTGTATCTCTATCTCCAGGGGACTCACATTCTCTGGGCTCTGTGGGCAACTTCACTCACACATGCACAAACCCACACACAGACACACACATCTATATATGAGATTAAAAATAAGTCTTTTTAAGTCTTTAAAAATAAAAAAGAGAATGACTTTTGTGGTAAAATACAGTCTTGGCTTACATAGCTCAGGACACCTACTGAGATCTCGGAGCAAGTATGTAGCCAGTATTTATTACTGGAGCTCTAGGTTTTAGTAAATGAGTTATAATTTCATTTATTTATTTTTATTATTTTACATGCATGTATGTGCAGATACACGTGTGGGAGAAGGAGCCAATGGCAGATTTTCTTACTTGGTTGCTATGGACTTAATTTTTGGAGACATGATATCTCGCTGAGCCTAGAGCTCACGAATTATCTTCACACTGATTTCCATATTTGTCTGCAATGTTTGGATGCAGAGGCTGCACAACACCTGGGTTCGTCCCTCTCAGTACTCTATACTCAGCCTAGGGTTTGTTAAAAGGTTCCATACACCACAAAGGAAGCATTGTGGAGCACTTACTTTTCCTTCATACAGTTTTGTATTTTTAAAATTTAATTTGTTATTGTGTGCCTGTCTGTCTGTCTGTGCATGCATAAATGTGAATGTGTCCTGGCATATGTGTGGAGGTCAGAAGACAACTTAGAGGAGTCAGTTCTCTCCTTCCACCTCATGGGTCCAGTTCAAACTCGGGTCTCGGGTTTGGTGGCAAGAGCCTTTTGCTGCTGAACCTTATCACTGGCCCAAGAGTCCCTCTTTTGTTTTTTTTTTTAATTAATTAATTAATTTATTTATTTATTATAGATTTCTGCCTCCTCCCTGCCACCACCTCCCTGGTTCAGCCGTTAAAGGCTAGGCTCACAACCAAAAATATAAGAGTCCCTCTTTTGTATGGTAAGGACTAGACAGGCCATCTCTGTTCCAACCCAGACTTGTTCTTACCAGAGTTAGCAATTCAACAATGTTTTGACTGCAGCAAATTAGAACTGTTATAATCAAGGATTATAAGATTTATCCTGTCTTAGAAATCTTTCCTTTATCTGCATAGTGTAAAGGACTTAAGGCCCCACAATCAAAACCAGCCAAAATATCAAATTGAAAAACATTGCTGTAAATAAATACTTACAAAACAAGGAGTCTCCCTACATGGTGATGGTGCTTAAAACCAGAGCCCCACACAGGCTGGGCTGCTGCTGTATGACTGAGTGACAGCTAAAGCACACCTCAGACTCTGTTTATTTATGAAGATCTTTGCTTTAGTGGTTGTTATCTCCTTACATAATCTTCTTTTACAGCCATTTTGTATGTTTTTTCACTTTATAAGTTCTTATGAGTACACTGTTTTTCCAAAGCCTTTAAGGCTACTAAAATATAGATTGTATCACTTTAATTAGTGATGTGTTTGCCAAACTCCTGCAAGATCATCTCCCCCTTGCCAGTTATTTGTGATGCAAACAAGGTAGAACTGATGGCCCTGCAATGTTATATGTAATCTGATTCTTTCATCGGGGTGTGAATGGATTACAGCTTAACAGTCAGCACAGCAAAGGAAGAAGTTGGAAATTGAGTGTTACCTGCGAGTGGCAGGGAAGCTAGGTGTGTCTTCTTGTGTCCCGTGGGCGCATTTACGACTCATAAAAAAGTGAGAATGAAGGGAAGGAAACGTGTTGACAAGTGTTTCTCCTTCTCTGAAATCCCAGTGATGCTCACACTCTTGTCTGAGCAAGCTGCGCATGTGTTAATGACAACTTAAGAAAAGAATAGACCAAATTTGTTTGGCTAAAATAAATTAGTTTATGGTGGGAAGCCTACCATTGTCCTGGAATTGATTCTTCCTTCCTTCACTGCATTTTGATGAAGCTGGCTCCTTAGAAAAGATATATAATATTGTTTCAATAATAAATAATAGCTACCAGTGCTTCAAGACCAAGTGCAAAGATGTGCACATGAAGAGTTTTGAATATGAACATAGACTATTGTTTTACAGAAGAAAATTTGTTCAAGAAAAAAACATATTCAGGGTTAGAGATATGGTTTAGTATGTAAAGTGCTTGCTTTTTAAGTATGAGGACCTGAATTCAAGCTCCAGAACTCATAAAAGAGAGCAAGAGAGCAAGAAAGAGGGAGAAAGTGTGTGTGTGTGTGTGTGTGTGTGTATGTGTGTGATAGTATATGCTTTTAATATCAGCACTGTGGAGATGGACAAGAACTATTCAGGTGCTTATTGGTCTGTCAGTCAAGTTTTTTTGAGGACTTCTAGGCTAGCTATATAGCCTGTCTCACAAAACAAGCTGGACCTCTGAAGAATGATAATCAAGTTTGTCCTACGTATGTGTTTAAGCACACACACACCAAAATCATATTCAAAATGTTATAACTAATAGTTAAAGAGCATAGGTAAATCACTTTGAAACTTTCTCATAATAACAGGAGATAAAAGTGGAGACTCATCGGTAAAAATATGCATCAATGAATAATCTGGAAAAAGCCATCATTTGAGTTAGGAGAGCAGGTTGTGAAAATGGTGGCATACACAGGAATACTGCCTTCTACTGGCTCACTGCTCTGCTCCCTCCCAATGTAGAGGCAATCTTGTGCTCCACCATTGCTGAATTCCATTTCGAATCTCCTTTAAAAATTATATACAATGCTTTCTTGTGAGAACATTCTCTCTTAGTTTCCTGAGTTACACAGTCACAATTTAAACCTGACATTCACATACTCCAATTCTTAACACACTGTGTTTGTTGAGCTTGGTGGAGACTAAAGAGCAGCAGAGGGGTTTCCACAAACTTTGATACAATTCTTCCCCCTTTCCTCACTTCTCTTCCCTCTTTTCTCCTCTCTCCCTCCTCTTCTTTCCTTTCTTCTCTTTTTTTCCTTCCCTCCCACTTCAGGTTCTCATAAATTCCAAGTTAGCATCTAACTTGATAGGCAGGCAACTCAGGATGACCTTGAACTTCTTATCCTCCTGGCCTCACCTCCTGAGTGCTGAAGTTACAGACAAGTGCTACCAAGACTGTGAACATGTAATCTAAACACTCTACCAATCCAAGTATGTACCCAGCCTTTCCAATTGCATTTTCATTCTGAGAATCTGAAAAAAGAAATTTCTGTGTTCAGCATCAACACTTCTCTTAGACATTATGTATAAACAACACTGTGAACCACAAATCATGTAAGAGCAACCCTTTCCTCTTGTTTTCTTTGGTGCTATGAGACTCCCAGCCACATTTGGGGCTACCACAATGCAGGTGGATGAGCCACAACTAGTCCATACTGATTTATGTTTTCCAGTTTCTGAGATGTGACATATTGTACCACAGCTAAATTCACATTTCCACATACAACACTAGATGTGAGGTTGGGAGCAAGCATGAGCTTCAGCACCAGCCCATTAGCTCACCAGGCCTTTCATTGTGCTTGCATCTTGACTATAGACAGCTCATACACTTCACTCCCAAATGACTTTAGCTAATGAGTGGAAGGATTCACGAAAAACCTGCTTTCTGGAGCTCTTGTCTCATACATGATAAACTTGTCTTTGGTTTCAATCACTCAAAGATGTCTGTTCCCCTGAAACAGTCTCTTTGCACTTGCTCGGAGAGCACTTATGTAGTAGTAAGTGCTATACCATTCCCCAGCGCTAGGGAAAAATGTCACCACCCATATTTCTAAGGAAAATGGCCCAAAGACTGAGAACCTAAACTCAAAGAACATACAGGCTGAGACTCCCTCACCCTGACTTGGGTACAGCTTAAGCCCCAAAGAACAAATGTCCCTTCCTCCTCCGTTTAGGAGATCAGGCCGTGGCTGTTGCTGTTTGGGGATGTGGTTGTCAAAGTAGGTAAAAGCATTCAATGTTGCTAAATTTTTACAATTATTTAATGTGTAGAGCATTGTGTGTGGGCATGAGTCTATCTGATGGAGGAAAGCTGGGGATCAGAGGTGAGCTCTGCAGTCACTTCTCTCGGTAGAAGTCAGGTCACCAGGCTTGCACAGCAAGTTCCTTTACCTGCTGAGCCATTTCACCAGCCCTACTGCTGCATTGCTTTTGAGCTATTGCACCTGAAGCCTCACTTCCAATGTGTGGACAAAGTCATGAAATAATGGAGTTGGGGTAGTAGGTAGGCCTATTGTCCCTCTGTAGGATGAATTTTCTATGTTTATATAGTTTGAGGTTTCATTCTGACATTTTCCTCTCTCCTCTTCCCTGCCACCCCTGCCCTTTGGTATCTTTCACTCTCATTGCCTCTTTCTGGCTTTCTTGTCCCATGTGCCCTATTGCTCCTGTTTCCTGAAGGCCTGTTTCCCCTCTCAGGATCTCCTTTCCACTCTCTCAGTCAATACACCCCACTTACATAAACACATATAAACATGAAAAACTAGGACATAATGACTTTTTAAGTGAGTGTCACCATGCTTGGTAATCAAGCAGTGGAAAAGCATCTTGAAGGTTATTCCAGACACTAGAAGGTTCCCAGAGTTTATCTAAGCTGTGAACTACGTGGGTGTGATGTCAAATACTGCAGGAGAGTGTTCAGAACAGCAGCCCAGGTTGCTTCCACCTCGGGGATTTTGTGCAGTCCTGGTCATCAGGTGCTCACTGGCTTACAAACCACAGTGAACATGTGGTCAGAGACCAGCAGAGCTTCACTGACCAAGGTGATTACAGCTCTAGATCGATCAGGTTCTAGCCAACCACACCTTGCACTAAGCAGCCCCAAGAGCCCCTGCCCTGCTGGGAGGAGTGATGCATTATTTAATAGCAGCTGATCAATAGAAAACAGGTCTCCCCTTTGTTACAGTGCTATTGACGAACTGCTTCTCCTGTTTAATTTTTTATTATTTTGCATTGATTTATGAAACTCAATTCTGTGTCTTACTTTTCTTCCACCAGTAACTGCGAGTCAAGTTCTACCTGACCAGAAATCTAACATCCTTCATGAATCACAAATTTCTGACTTAATTAAGAAACAATTAGTTGAGAGGTTTGTTTTTTTTTTTTTCTTTTTTTAATTCGACTCAACTCTAATCAATGAGTGAAACATATTAAATGCAAGGTTTGGGGGAGCATGTGTACAGAAAAATCTGAAAAGGGAAGACATGGCTGCTGAATATGTTTCTGGGGTAGGTTGCCAAAATGTCCATTTAGCCTGGTAGACGTGAGGAATTTGGAACCTCGGCTAGAATTAATAAGGGTCTGCTCTGTGAGCCAGTCATATGAAAGGAGAACAGGCTGCTTAGTCTTTTATTGCTTTTCTTCTTCCTTCCATTTTGTTTTTTTATTTTTTTAATCCTCACTGTTACCCAGGATAAAATATTAACGGCTGCTACATTAGTCACTATTACACTTGAGTGCTAGCTTTTTATTCTGCCAATGTTGAAATAAATTCTTGTGCTACATGTGTAGGGTGAGGGGAGCCAGTGCGGACCTGTATCCAGATACATGGCTGCCATGTAACAAGAGCTGGGTGTGGGCCTGAATCCAGGTACAGAGTACGTGTGTACAGTATGATGAGAGCCATGTGTGGGCCTGTGTGTGCTGCTCCTGGGTGTGCAAACAAAGCCAAGGAGAACATTGGTGCTGTTCACCATGGAGAGGCAGTTGGGGTCTACTGTAAAGTAACAACAACAAATGAGATAAGATTTCTAGATAATTGATAGAAGTTAAAGGCATATGCATTGGGAGCTTTATTTTTGGTTACTTCTGCTCACTTTATTTGCTAATAATGGATGCAAGCTTATACCAAGATTCCTAAAGTTCACAAATAGAAAGAAAATATGAGTTGTCCCTACTCATACTTGTCAGGTAATAGCTGTTCATGTTTTGGTGTGCACAGCCAACAATTCATTCTCTTTTCTCCCCACAGTTAATCAACTCAGACTGCTCGCAGTAAGAATTATACAGACTGTGTCCAACACTACATCATCCTTCACAGAGTAACAAAAGCTAAGTCATAATTTATTTCAGCATCTTTGTTCTTATTACCATCCTCTATAACACTTCTTTGACATGAGCTTCCAACAGGAACACCAAATTATCTTTCTTATAAATGTTAAAAGAAAAAAAGAGGTGTAGCTCATTTCAAGAGAAACATTGTTGTTGCTACTAATTCATTAGTGAATTAGTCAATCCTTTACTAGGAACCAAACTTTTAAATACAAATCATTAAAAACAAACCAGAAATAGAAGTATGTGGTACGGGCGAATGGGGAACAGGAAGTTGGGAGGCCTAGAGTGAAAGACTCAAAATCAAATAGTCCCAAGAGAAGAAAGGCAGGATTAAAGGAAGAACTTCTAGCTGAAGGTTTGCAACTCTGTCTGAGAGTGTCTTCTCTTCATTCCTACTCTGCAGTACTCAACATATACAAACCCCAAAAATATGTCAGCACCATAGATGAATGCTGATTTCATGAGGAGCCCTTAAGAGTACTCAGCGATTTAGACTTCAAGTTGATTCCAGTTCAAGTAACTAATCCTTGCCATGTCTCTAATTTTGAAAATCAGCAAAGGCCCTTCTTCCTACATTTAAAGGTGTCAGTATAAGCCATGCTAAGTTCCATCTGGGGTGACAGTAAGTGACCAGAAGACCAACGAGGAGTAGGACATTGTCTCTAATACCACATGATGTGGTTTCTGTTCTCACAGGATTCCTGTCTTCTGGGATGGAGGATGTGTAACCTCACCAATCATCTGCCCTTCATGCCTAGCCTAGTCAGGTAGCCCCAAGGCACCTAGTCATAATCATTTCTAATGAACTATGGATGGAGATAGAATAAATAATTTGATCTGATTTCTGGGGGTTTCACTTCTAGAAGAGCTTCACCATACTTAGTTATATATTTAAATAAGTTAGACAGAGTTTCTTCTTTTTAAACCCATGTTATAGTTGTGTCTATTATCAAACCCATGTTATAGTTGAGTCTATTATCAAACATTACGTCATGCTCTATGGGCAGGATCATTCCTGGCCACGACAAATTGCCCCTCCAAGAGTCTAGTGGAAAAAGTAAACACAGGTAGACAGCAGACCAGCCAAGGCTACTTTAGGACAACCTTGTCTCTAAAATCTAAAATCATAAATTAAATACAAACAAAACCAAAAATCAAGATGTCAGGTACTTTGTTCTGTGTGTGTGTGTGTGTCTTTTTCTGAGGGTAGTACAACTTGAAGTTCCTTGCAGGACAACAGAAGAGTCAAAGGAAATAATGACAATAATTTTGGCCCCTTTCAGACCCATATTTTGCCTGCCCCCCCCTCCCGTTTTATACCAAGACCAAAGAGGTTAGTATTCCTCCCACCTTGGCTTAAAGTAAAATGTAAGTAAAAATATGTAGCTATTTTATTAGAAAAAAAAAAGCTTCTCTTAGCTAATGGAGGTCAGGTGTCTTGTAGGAGTGTGACTGGAAACTCCACATGCTCAATGTTATTGTTGGCAAGTGTCACTTGTAATTAAGGCAGAAATATTCAAAATGCAGAAAAATACAGAATATGCTATAAGAAGAAAATGTTTTTAAGTTCTCAGGGCATTTTAATCTAAAGCACACTAATCATATTTTGAACATAATTATTATAGATTATAACATGATTTTATACATTGGAAAGAACCTTGGAAAGTGACCTGCTGCAGACCACGGAGTAAGCTGAGATTCATACATATGGTTGAGTAGGTGGTAGCCATACAAGGGACTAGAGTTGGAAACACCTTAGTAGGAATGGTTCTCTGTGCGTAAGGCTGAGTAAATGTTCCAACTTATTTGGGGGAAACTCATGCATTGCACTAGAATTTTGTTTCTTTAATTAATTGATTTTGCACATATATGTGTACATGTGCTAATGTGGGAACACATACATATGTAGTTGCTAGTGTACTTTTTAGAATATGCATTTAGAGGACAAAGGCAGCCTCTGGTGTTGTTCCTTAGGTCTGCCCATCTTGTTTCCTTGAGACACGGTATCTCACTGACCTTAGAGGTAGCTAGGCAAGCTCACCATTGAGCCCCATCCATCCATCTATCCATCCATCCATCCATCCATCCATCCATTCATCCTTCTATCCATCCATCCTGTCTGTCCATATATCTTCATCTACCAAGAGGTAGGATTAAGTACCACCATGTCTGTTTTGGGGGCTTTTTGTTGTTATTGTTTGATTTTATTTGTTTTTGTTTATGTTTTAAGATAGGTTCTAGGGATCAAATCCAGATTTTCAAGCTAATGGCATTCTATCGGCTAAGCTTGGATTTTAAATTTTCTTCCACAATTCTGTCATGAAAGCCTTTTTTAAAAATCAGTAGTGGCCAGGTAGTGGTGGCACACGCTTTTAAATTCCAGCACTCAAGAGGCAGAGACAGGCATGTTTCTGTGAGTTTGAAGCCAGGCTGATCTACTGAGTGTGTTCCAGGACAAAGCTCCAAAACTACTGAGAAACCCTGTCTCAAACAAAACAAAACAAACAAAAATCAGTAGTTGTTGGAGACTTATTTAGGCAAGCGTGTTGGTGAGATTTTATTGGTGTAGCCTCATTCACATTTCTAGCAGACACAATCTCACAACAAAATTTCTGTTTATTTACTGTCTTCACTTCTTCTCTTCAGCACTGACCCCTGAGCCTTAGCTGCAGGCTTTGTGTTGAAGATGTATTTGATGGGATGGGTGCCATACTATCTCTTTTCCTCTGCATTGTTGACCTGTTGTGGTGTCCTTTAATGATCTCTGTTACAATTGTAACAACTGAGGAAAAAGAGGTAACAAATTTGAGAGAGAGCAAGGATGGGGAGTATGGAAGGTGTATGGAGGAAAGGGAAAGGGAAACGATGTGATTATATTATAGTTTCAAAACTATTATTTTTAAAAAGGTCAGTAGAGCAACTGTTTCCTCCCGCACAAGGAATCGTGAAACCATGACTCCTCACCCAGGGACCCTTCACAGGAGAAAGTGAAGCTAGAACTAAACTTTTCAGTGGGTGTGAGCCGCTTCTGCTTGTCCCAAAGCAGAGAAAGTCTTTCAACAGGTTTCCATTAAACCGGCCCTGAAAGTGTTAGTAATCATCTACAGGCAGGACTGGCCAGTTTAGCAGAAGCTGGCCTGAAACCAGTACTTCAGCTTTCCTTAATGCCTCTTTCTTTGCTTGTCTAGTAACAGTCAACAATGACATCACAGCATGGGGAAGGCGGCCTAGGAATTTCCATGTAAATAGCATCTCCAAGTGATCAGAAGGCCACTGTAAGAGGAAGCAGAGGCAGCCTAACTCTCACCGGTAAACCTTTCTTGGACCAAATCTAAACATCCCTGTGTTTCAAAGTTCTTCCAGAATAGTAAAGGCAGAATTTAAGTGAGTTTGTCTCTCGTAGCATACATCCTTTGAAGATCCAGCTGGTATTCCCTGGCAGCCAGCTCCCAGAAGCCTGGAAACTTGAACAGTAAGGCTCCTCAGCAGATTCTGGACTGGTGGTTACAAACAAGATTTCAGCCTCTGCCTTGCTCTGAAAACTTCCTTTTTCTACCAGCAGCACAGCCCTTGCCAAGAGTGACATAACCTTGAAATTATTTGTTACATTTTCCAGTGAACAAACCGGGCTTGTTAAGGAAATGGGCAGCCTGTATCATTAGCAAGAGGACAATGGGGGACTCAGAACTCAGCCTGGACTGGTGGGCTCAGAACAGGCTTGTCTCTGGGAAATTTCTCCTGTTTTACAAACAAGCTTGCATTTTCCCTGGGCTGCAGGCTGAGCCTACTTCTAGAAGCCCTTAGGACAGTCTGCCACCTTCAATACTACCTGAGTGCTGAAGCCCACCCCAGGCCACATGACATGCTCACATTCACACCAGTTGCTCATCTTTCTTTAGAGTAGGTTGGTCGGCAATTAATTAAAATCATAATAGTAACTGGCACTGATGGTGTGTGTGTGTGTGTGTGTGTGATTATAAAATAAGCATTTGCTGAACACAATTTTTAAATTCTCTGAAGACTCAAGTATAAAACCATGTCACAGTCTTGCCAGCCAAATGATCACTGGCAGATATATCCAACTAAAATAAAGAGTGGTAGCCGTACATGCTGTGGTTCGTGACAATAAGAAATATGTGTAAAGTGGATAAACACTTGTTGGCTTCATTCTGTGCAGATGAGGTGATGATGCCTGGCAGATGAATGCATCCAGAGAACTGTCTGGAGATGGCTTGATGCATGCGCAGCAGGCCCTTCTGCTCGGCCTCTGCAGTGCTGTTCCCCGGTTGACTTAATTCTGAATGAGTAACACTCAGGTGTTACACAGGAAAAGTTTGTTGGAAACTGTATTTTGAAAACTCTAGGAGCTGTGGGTTGTGGTTCTGTCGGTGGAATGCTGCATAATACAACACATAGGGAGCCCTGAATGGGATCTGCAGCACCTTGGAAGCTGAACACCTGTAATTCCAGAACTCAGGAGGTGGAGACAGAAGGATCAGAAGTTTAAGGTCATCCTTGATTACATAGTGAGTTCCAGACCAGCTTGGGTAACCTAAGAGTTTAAAAAGAAAAGAAAAGAAAAGGAAGGAGAAAGGAAGGGAGGAAGGAAGAAGAAAGAAACCCCTTCCTGTTTTAGTCTTCCTTCTGCCAATCTCATTATCTCTCTTTTCCCTACAAGAAATTGAATTTATTTGCTTTGTGTATGAATTTTGTAGTGTAAGTATGAATTTGCATTCTTATTCCTATTTTGCATAAATAATAGCTTGTTATGTTAACAAAACACTTTGAGGTTGCAGTAAATCTTCTTGCACAAAGAGTGCTTCTTTTTTTTCCAGGACTGTATATTTTTCCTGTGTGGAAGGGTTCTACTTTTCAGTCATCTGAGGCAGCCTGAGCAGCACTTTGTACTGACAAATGGCGGCTCCACCGTGCCTGTGTAAATTGTTTTGAGCATTTGAAGCTTTGCTTAGAGAGAAAATCCCCAGGAATGGAATAACTAGGGCAAAGAGTAAATTCATTTGCAATTCTGGGAGATACTGACTTTGCTGGTTCACTGCAAATGACCACAGCTGCTTTTGAGCAGCCATGGTGACATTCTGTGCCGTTGAGTATTTAAGTCATCAGTGTGCTTAAGTAAGGTATCTCACTGTAGTTTTACTTCATAAAGGATTTCCCTCTATCTTGGTAGCTTAATTTTATGTTTAATTAAACCAAACTGTATGTATTTTGGATATTTTGTTTCTTTTTGGGGGAGTTAGTTATTCTTATTTCTGCTAAATCTTTCACTGGGCTCTTCCCTCTTCAGACATTTTCCAGTTCATCCTTACATAAATTAGTCCTTTTCTATGATGTGAGTGTTGCAGCTTTAAAAATATTTGGGTGTGGGCTGGGGCCGGAAAGACAACTCTGTTGGTAAAGTGTTTGCCACACTCATAAGACCTGAGCTTGGATCCCCAGGGCTTCATGTAAAAGGCAAGAGCAGTGTAAGTACGTAATCCCTGTGCTGAGGAGGCAGAGACAAGCTGAGGTCATTGGCCAATCAACTTATCTGATTGGTTAGTGAGGGGATCCTATGCCACATCATCCTAGTTCAATAAAAGACCCTACCTCAAAAAAAAATGAGGAGAGCAAGTTGAGGAGTATGCTTGATGTAGACCTCTGTCCTCCACATTTATGTATACAAACACATGAACATGTACACATGCTTATACTATACATAAAATATTTTGTTACTGCTCTTTTTCATAGATATTTTATTTTTAATAGTCACATGGCAGTTGAACATATTTATAAGTACACTCTGAAATCACCAGTGTGTTATCTTGAGTATTTGGTACATTGACAATCTCTTTGTACTGTGGGTCCAGAGCCTTAAGTTCCAAATGGTTCTATTAGAAGATTATTAAAATTCAGAGTTTCTTGTACCGAGTTCACAGAGCAAGCTGTCGACAGACATGTATGGCAGTCTCTGGTGTTCACAGATGCACCACGTAGGCATGACTTTCACACTGGTGGGTAGACCTTTCATCACTGTGCTTTCAGTATATTATGATAATAGCTTGAGAACACTAACAATATGGAACACAGCTTTCTATTCTGGGAAAGCAATAGTAGATGCATCATCCTGATGCTTCCGATAACAGCCCAATAGTTTGCCTATGTACCAACTGGTTCTGGCCACCAACTGTGTCTTTAGCTCTGCATGTCAGGAGTGTTTAGAATGCCTCCATCTTTGATTTAGCCTATACTGATACTATGCTCAGCTTTTGAATGCAGAGGCAAGCTTCAAGGCTGTGGCTTTAATGGAGGAATCATTGATAAGTTCCCAACACACTGTCTTTGCTTGAAAGCTTTCTGTTGGAAGGTACCAGTGGCTCCCCCACCCCACAGCCAAGGCCTTGCTCCTGTTCAAAGCTCTGTCCTTGGGGGGCTGCTACTCTGGGCAGTATGTCTCTGGCTTTGATTGAGTCACATTTTTCCTTATACATCAGAGGAATTGACCCCCCCATTTCAGTGTCCTATTTAATAGAAATAATGGTTCAGATCAGCTGTCTGTTTCTGCTTTTTGTTGTTGTTGTTTTTTGTTATTGTTGTTGCTTTGTGTTACATGAAAAGAGAATGCTTCTCTGCCATAAAGCACTCCTGTTCTTTATCTAAAGTAGAGAAAGTCAAGCACCCCAGGAACACAACTCCCCCAAAGCAGCTGACTCACTCTGTGGTCACAAAATGCTCATCCTCAACTCCCTGAGACTTATGTGGAATCCCACAGACAAAATGTTCTGCCATGACTTCTTAGCTAATATATGTCGTTTTAACCCGTGCTTATCCTATTGCTCTGATGGCCATAATAAATCTTTCCCTATATGGTTTTATTTTGTTTTTGTTTTTGTTTTTGTCAAGTTCACTGATGGTTGTGAGCTGTTCATCCGCACAGACCAGGTCCCAGTTAGGACTGAATACTAGGAGCTGTTATTATCCACAGCCCTTTGAAATTCCTACACCCACTAAGACAAAAGGGCATTAGTGCCATCATGGTGAAGTTCTCATGGTGGACATTAACTTTGAGATGCTTTATCCAGTCACTGTCTTCTAGGACAATATCCTGGTTCCTGTCACCCTGGGCCTTCTACCTAATATGGACACTTGCACTTATTAGCTAGGCATATCTTTAAAGACATTATCTCACTTTTATGTCTGCTATTGTGTGCTTAACATTTCTTTTCCTGAGATGCCCAGGTTGCTTCTTCGTGGTCATGTTTGATAAGTATTTATCAACTAACAGTTGCTTGCCTAGTGTACAGATCTGTATATCTTTCTTGTTCCTTAGGGAAGAAAGGTGGTATACTACTGTAAGTCTAGTTAGCTTGGGATAAATGCCTCACAAAATTAATCACCTCTTGGATTTAATTCTGTTCCTGTGACTTTGGGTAACCCATCACTGAGTAATATCTTCTTCTACTGCTGCTATTTACTTTAAATATAATAACAGTAAGTATTGTAGCTTCTTTCTGTACAAATCAAGGCATTGTGACACTGAGACTGGTGCTTTGGGGATCTCTTTCACACTTGTGATCTCATTAATGATGCCAAAACAAATATCAGCTTTACTTAAGACATAGCATCACACTATATGCCCTGTCAAGCAGTCTCTGTTAACACTCTATGTTTGTTCTTTCCTTAACACATTCACAACAATCCAATGAAA
Source organism: Chionomys nivalis (assembly GCF_950005125.1). Classification (NCBI taxonomy): domain Eukaryota; kingdom Metazoa; phylum Chordata; class Mammalia; order Rodentia; family Cricetidae; genus Chionomys; species Chionomys nivalis. Next base: position 363,648 of record NC_080106.1, on the reverse strand, counting down.
TCAGTCTCATGATGGGTTTATTTTAGGGTTGCACAATTAGAACCATGGGTAATCTAATATTTCCTCTAAAGTTGTAGCAAGAAATACCAATTTTAACTCAGAAGCATGCAATACCAAAGCAAGTCATTTTCTCCTCTAAGTTGTTTTCTGTCTGGTGTTCTAATATTACAACAGAAAAACAATCACTTCATAGACAACTATGCCTGCTGACTTGCTATTATTAACTCAACTGAGAGCACAGCTCTGTTAAGACCTTGCCTTTCTCATTTCAAGCAGTTCACCTGTAAGGCTGTAGGACTCAGGCTGAATAGGTGAGGGAGAATGACTAGGCATGGGTCTATGACTTAAACCCAGCTCAGGGCACACCAGGATCTGTGCTGCAAGGCTGATATGAATCAAGGAGTCATTGTGTGACCGTTGGGTCTTAGTGTATTACAGCCATGGGTCAAGCCACCTCTGGGCAGGTAGCATGTGAAGAGTACCTGGGGGAAGGCCCAGAGCCCCAAGGCAGGAAGTCAAATTCAGGTCATCACCTGGTATGTCACTGATCCAGGAGGACCTGTCATCTGTATGTGCATGCTCGCTGATGTTTCAAGAACGAGAAGGTGTTCATCAGGATCCGCAGTGTCAGGATTAGATGTTTTGCTTGATTTCCATCAAAGAACTGTATTAGATCTGGGAAGAAATAATTCTAGCTTGATTGAGCGTTTTATCCTCACTCCAAGCCCAGTTCTATCCTTTTTGTTCATTTAGGGTTTTAACCCCTAAAGTGTTAACTCTGTGCTGAGTTAGAACAACAAAAAAAAAATATCCTTCTCATTTTCTTTAAGGTACATTGCTGCACCTTAGGCTTAGATTAGCACATTAAGTTCTAAGCATGTACAGGGAAGGGACCACAGCATGTTCCTGACAGGAGAAGGAACACAAAATACCTTTATCTTTTGAAAATAAAACACAGATTCAATTGACTCTTTAGCTGGAATTCACAAGAAAACAGCATCATTAATGATGTACTATAGTTTTTAGTTGGTTAGAGTGCTTGCCTAGGAAACCTTGGGTTCCATCTTTAATACAGAGAGGCAGTGGTTAAGGAAGCAGGAAGGGAGAAGAGGAGGGAGGAAGACACAGAGTTGGGGAGGAGGCTTAGTGGTTGAAGTACTCGCTATACAAGCTTGAGGAATGGAATTCTGATTCTCAGAACCCACCAAATGCTGAGTGAATATGGTAGCTTCTTGTCGATGACAGAGACAGAAGGTCCCCACTGCATAATGGCTAGTGAGTCTAGTCATTGGGTTTGAGTAGGAGACCCTGCCCAATGAAGGTAGACGATCAATGGAAAGTGACTTCAACAGCACTTGTGGCCTACACACATACATGTAAGCATGCATGTGTGTGTGCACACACATGTACTGTGAGCAATAAATCCTGTAAAGAAGCTGTGTCTACAGAGGTTGATTGACCAATTAAAAGTCAACAACTGTGGAGAGTTTGAAATGTGGTAGGACCACAACCTAAATACAATGTATCTTGGGGAATCTTTAGCCCCACTCTTGTGTTAGACTGACAGTCCTGCTACTAGGCATTTAAACTATGCACACCCAAAGGCCAATCTACTAGAGGCAATTCCTCAATTGTTTCCTTCTTCCTGGGGGTTTCCAGTTTGTGTTAAGTTTACAAAACTCACCAGTGCGCTGGAGTCAACTTTATTTATGAGTTCTTCCTCTCTCTCTTTCTTTCTTTCTTTCTTTCTTTCTTTCTTTCTTTCTTTCTTTCTTCCTTCCTTCCTTCCTTCCTTCCTTCCTTCCTCCTCCTCCTCCTCCTCCTCCTCCTCCTCCTCCTCCTCCTCCTTCTTCTTCTTCTTCTTTTTCTTCTTCTTCTTCTTCTTTCTTCCTTCCTTTCTTTCTTTCTCTCTTTTTTTGTAGCTAAACAAGGAGCCAGGTGGAGAAGCCCCTGTGGTTAGCACTGCCACATCAGTCACCCTGACTGCTCTCTTGGGCAACTCCTTGAGGCTCTGGGGCAGAGCAGAGAGGACAGTGTGCCTGATTCCCCAGAGAAGGACCTGTTTGTTGCCTCTGCTTGCCTTCTGCCTTCATTTCAGAAATGCTAGCTGCCACTTTGAAGAAAAAAAAAGCAAGGTTTATTCTGTATGATATAATGATGTATACATATTTTAAGAAATGAGTGGTTTTATTTTGCTGTTGTTTGTATTGCAGTGGTGAAGATGGAACTCATACCTCATACATTTTACATGTGCTGTAATCATTCAGTCAGGAATAAAGTCAGTCTAAGGAGACTCTGGACCTGCCTTCCAGACCACCAGACTTCAGCTGTCAGACTTTTGAAACAGCCAACCTGGATATTGGAATTTCCCCAGAAGTCTCATACTGGGAGGAGGAAAAGCTGAAGCCTGGTGCCAGCCAGGAGGGAAGCTGTCTCTCACAAAGAGATTTCACACAGTTCTGACAACTTGTCAGGCCACCTAGCAGGAGAGATAAGAGCTGAGACAGAGATGATTGACAGGCCCACATCTTGCCCAGGACTGCTTAGTGATGCACACCCCTTGTCCTATATTTAAGCTCCACTCTCCTGTCAAGACCCTGAAGATGGACTTGGGGTAGGGTTACTGGGCCTCTTTATTTGTTCTTCTTTCAAATGGGGCCACATTAAATAAATTTCTTTTCTTTGTTTTTCACTAATGACTCTTTATTTAGCCTTTCGAGGGCAGGTGGCCAAATCCAGGGCCCAGGCCCTGAGAAACCACTCAGGTGACTGCTGTATCCCTGAGCTCTTCCTCAGCACATAGGAAGCAGTTTTAAGTGTGATTTAGGGACATAGTTATAATTTTGTTGGAGCCTGACATACTAAGACTTATTGTAGCTCACAAATTACATAAATCTAATAGAATTTTCCTCAGATTTGTAACCAATCTTAGTAAGTAGCTCTTTCCAGAATGAATGCATCAACCCTCCCATTTGTAACCCAGTCCACATCTATATGTGTCTACTACAGCCTTGTCCCACTCCCCTGTACCTATTGGTAAAATGTGGGCTGAAATACTATTTCCCCTAATGATTGAGTAAGATGCATTTATCAATCTATCCAGAAGAAACGGATTTATTTGCTATTATGCTCTGGTCTATAGGGCTGTGTTTACATTAATATTTGACTCTTAATCCCCAACTGAGGACTCTAAAAAGGTTAAAACTTTAGAAGGAGATGAAGCCATGAAGGCTTCCCTTCATGAATGTGATCAATGCTCTATGAGAAAGATCTGATAGAGATTGTTCACCCCTTCCCTCTCTGTGGATAAAGAGAAGGCACTGTCCCTAAAGAAGGGACTCTCCAGACAATCTCCAGCTTCACAGCTTATAGAACTGTGAGCATTACATTTCTCTTGTTTATAAACTATCCAGCCTAAGGGGTTTATGACAGCAGTCAGAATGGAGGAAGACAGAAGTTGCACATGGGAGTGGAACAAGGCTGCAGCAGACACGTAAGATGCAGACCAGGTTACAAGAGGAGACTGGAGGAGCTGATAGATGCAAGTTGGAAAAAGCCTGCTTTGCCATCGTCAGAGCCTCAAGTGTGAGTCTGGCAAAAGCCCATACTATAAAAAGAGAGCCAGCAAAAACTCCTTGGCCTAGAGTTTATAGTGACCTGAGGAGGGCCCCTCTAGAATTACAGATGGTAAAACCATTCTGATTAGTTTTCAGGAGGGACTGAAAACACATCTTACAAGTCGAGACAGTTGATGCTTGTCATAGAGCTGCTAAGAACTGACTGAACTAAATTTATGACCTGGTGCTTTGTGAGAAGTTGGGCTACTGAACAAAGGAATTGGGTATTTGGGAAGAGAAGAAACTAGGTACATTGTTGAAGGTGAAATGCAGCTGCGTCTTGCAAAATCCAAGAATAGAGAAATAATTTAAAGGTAGAATCTATGTTCAAAGGCAAGGGTGGGTGATATGGCTCTTCAAGTAAGGACACTTGCTGCCAAGCCTGACAACCTGAGTTTGACCCCAAGCACGTATATGGTAGAAGGAGAGAACTGATTCCAGCAAATTATCCTCTGACTTCTACGTATCTATTTTGCTGACAGCATTTCTGGGGAGATGTAAATAAACATCTCCTAATCCCAGATGAGGAACTGATGAAATACTGAAGTGTGAATACCAGCAAAGTCCAAAACTTGGAGGACTGATGAGTTTTTATTGGTGTTACCAGCAGAATTGCGGGTAAGCAGGTATTATTCAAAAGGAACCGCATCACCAAAAACTGACCCTGGCATTAGGTGAGGGCTCACAGCAACTGGTAATCTGGAGCTCACTGCACAGCTTTCAGGGAATTCTACAAGTTGGATTCTCTTCCAGGTAACTTGGTGAACTCAACAGGTCAGAGTGTCATTACCAAATAACACAGTTGGTGTGTGCCTCTTGCAGTCAGTTTGTCTTGTCTGTCTCTTAAGGGTGTCTTGGCTGCTCTCTGTTTGGCCAACAGTCCTTACTGCTTATGCAACTATGGGGCAGGAGGAATCCTGTGCATCAGGTCAGTTTCAGGGACTTCCTGAGACTCCTGAGTTGTTTATTTCCTGAAATTAATGAGTGCTGTTGGGACTTCCTGAGTATTACCAAGCATCCCTTAGAAAGTTTTGCCTCCTAAGAAGATGAGGGCTTCAGCTTGGGGCTTTGGAGGAAGTTGCTAGAAAACAGAACACACATACACTCACATATACACTAATTAATTAAATGTAAAATATCTTTTAAAAGGGAGCAGAACATAAAGTTTTAGAATTACCCTGGGATCAGGGTGATTCCAAGATCCACCCAGAAGTACAGTGTAGTATACTCCTTAATCACTAGAGTAGTCTGAACAAAAATGGCCCCCAGAGGCTGATAGGGAATGGCATTATTAGAGGTGTTACTTTGTAGAAGAAGTGTGTCACTGTGGTGTGGTCTTTGAGATTTCAAAAGCTCAAGCCAGGCCTAAAGATTTACTTTCTCTTCTTGCTACCTGTGGAACCAGATGTAGAACTCTCGGTTAGCTCTCCAGAACCATCTGCCTACATGCCACCCTGCCTCCCTCAGTTACAATAATGGACCAAACCTCTGAACTATAAACCAGCCCCAATGAAATGGTTTTCTTTATGAGAGTTGCCATGGTCATGGTGTCTCTTCACAGCAATAGAAATCCTAACGAAGATAGCCAGCCCAGTCATGGTTCAGCATGTCAGGTGTGAACCTGGCGATTGCACTAGAGGACTCAGGCAACAAACCTTGGCTGAGTCCTACCACATGGTGCTAACTAGGAAGGTGAATAGCATGAAGAATAGAAGAAAACTGGTCACAGGGAGGCCCTGGGTCCAAGCAAGAATTACTATTGCAGAGTACTACAAGAACAAGGCCCATTTGTTGGTCTCCAGACAGCCTTATGAGGTCAGCACCCAGAATTGTGGTTTTAGGATCATATTCATAACCATAGATAGTGGGGCCACAGGCATGCAATGTGAAGAAGAGTGGGCAGCAGGCTAAAATCTGTGAAAGTTACCATGCAGGTTTGGCAAACAAGCCATGGTAATCAGGGCAACCTGAAACTTTAAGAGTGCATCTGCTGCCCCAGTGTTTCTGCAAAGTGGGACATCATGTCAAAGATTTCACATTGTGAGCTGACTACATAGCTCAGTTGGTAGAACACTTGCCCAGCATACAAAAGTCCTGGGGCTGATTGTAAGCACTGGATAAACAGGGCATGACTATATCAGAAGTATCAGAAGTTCAAGGTTATCTTTGGCTACACAGTATGTAAGATGTCCTCTTGTATTACAACAGACTGTCTCAAAAATAAACAAATAAACAAAAGATTTAACTGTCATTCCCTTGTTGAAGACAAGACTTACTTGAGACCAGTCCCTGCTTCCTTCCTGCTTCCTTTCCAGGTGAGAATATCTGCTCCATGTCCTTGTCTCATGCAGGTCAGTTGGCCTAGAGCTGATTATAAAGCCAAGGATAATTTGAATTGCTTCCACCTTTCAGATCACTGGGATTACTGGCATTGCAAGCCTGGTGCATACTAGGCAAGCACTCTACCAACTGAACTATTGGCCCTGGTCCTATTTGAATAAATCTAACTCCTAAGTAAGTGATGCTATCAGCAGGCAGGGCCCTTGGGAAGTGATTAAGTCATAAGGACTAGGTTTACCGAATAGGATTACCATTCCCATTCTAATAAAGAAAGCCTCACACAGTGCAGCCTTTTGTTCTGAGATTAGAGAGAGAGGTTTTCCTTCAGGAAGTAGACCCTCAGCAGACACTAATCTTGTGGCACCTTGATTTTAGAAATATTTGACTTCAAACTACAGCACCCTATTCATGTTGTTTATAATTTATGCAGAGTGAGTTATTTGTTATTGAAGCCAAGGCAAACTCAGATACACTCAGTGTTGTAGAAAACAAGAAGATGCGGGGACCAAATACCTGCAGACAAACAGCCCATAGGTTTGAACAATGTAGTGAAATATCTCAAAGAGATGATGAAAAGTCTGCTTGTCTATATTTTGAAAGTTCTTAACCTTCTATAAATTTGTAACTTGTAACTTCCTCTTACATTTTAAATATTTAGTTTCATATTTATTTGGCATCCTTTTTTTTAGTTGGTTTTATGTACTAATGCATTTAATTTGAGGAGATAGAATATAACCTAGGGCCTTGTGCATGCTAAGCAATCTCTCTTCACTGAACTGGAGCTCCTCAGTAGTTTGGTTTCCATTTCTGCAAATATGTAGTAGCTTCAAGTTGAAATTCTTATGCATAAGTGTACCATAGCAGCATAGTGCAGCAACAAGGTGACTTCTGAATGCAGGGGAAGCCGCCAATCGTTTGTGAACACTCAGCATGCTGGAGTTTTGGTCTTGGAATGCTCGGTCTCCAAATATTTGTAAATATATAAAGGTTTCTTGTTCTTTATCAACTACCCGGTTTTAGGTGTCTGCTATGGCATCCAAAGAGTATACAAAGGTAAATAAAGAATTTATCCTTATTAACATATTCTACCCCTGTCCAGTTTCCTTTAGAGGGACCAGGGAGAGCTACACGCCAGCCGTCACCATCTCTTTTCCTCCTTTCCACTCTTAGCTGTGTTTAGTGAAGAATTTTACCTACTTACATATAACTGATCACTCTCACCAACAGACTCTTAGAGTTATTTCCACTGTTCTTTTATGAATACTAATTTTATTTAGACAATTCATTTGAAATCAGGAAAGTATTATCAAATAAAATAAAAAAATAAAAGTTTTAATCTTATGTCAACTTTGTGAGAGCCAAAGGAAACTCCATTTCCCCAAATTCCCAAAGACAGAAGGAACAATTGGCTATCCATGGTGCTTGTTAACATACCAAACCGCATGCTGTCCTCTAGCCTTTCTCAGTATCACAAGCACCTGTTAGACATTTCAAGTCCTGCTCACTTCCTCCCCGACTCTAAATCCTTCTGGCTGACAGGATTCATCCTTCCCCCAGCTACTCATTCTCCTTATAATCCTGCTATTTCAGCTATGCTCCCTTGATCTCTCTCTCTGTCTTCCTCCCTCCCCCCCTCCCTCTCTCTTTATCTCTGGCCCTCTCTGTTTTCCTCCTTCCACTTACTCTTCTCTTCACTCTGCCACACTCTCATTCCTCACCTCTGCCCCCAATCTGTTCTGCTCCTGCTTCTCTCATGTCCTGGTCCAATCTGCTGGCCATGTTCAGTCTACTGCTTTCTCTTTCTGTTCTGGACTCTTTCAGATGCTTCTGGCTATCTCTCATACATCTCATCTACAACAAAAATCTTACTCTTAACCATGCCTAGGAGTGGTCATGTCATCAGTTGATACAAATTTATTATGACAGAAAATATTTTGGCCTAGTACCTTTTGAAGTTATTAGTAAAGAAAGTCATAGATAATAGACAAATAGGTAATTAGATAGATTTATAGATGACAGATGTACAGATGAATAAGTAAATAGATGGATGGTTAAATGATACATGGGTAGATATGTGAAAGGTAATAGATGGCAAGATAGATATATGACAGACAGATGGATTAAAAATGGTAGATCAATAGGTGACAGAGGAATAGATGATAGATTGATAGATAATCAATGATATAAGAATAGATACGATACCTGAGTGATAGAGATTTATAATATAAACAAAGATATTTTACAAAATTATGATCTAATCATATTGTCACATGCCATCAATACAACATGTCATATAGTGTTCATACACACACACACACACACACACACACACACACACTTAAATATATAACTGATCCCTCCAGCAACAGTCTTGATCATTTCAGTTCAAACTTCAGGCCACAGCCAATCTGGAAGAATGTTGAATGGGCAAGTCTGAGCATACCATCCCTGTTTAGCATCCATCATCCCTGTAGAGGCTGGCTTCCTTTGTGGCATTCTCTGGCTGAACATCCTGTAACAAGCATGAGAAGCTGCCAATCTTCACAGGGTGTAACTGTGCCCCATCAGCACCCAGACGTATTCCACTCAGTCTATACTTTATTTAAAATAACTCTCTGGGGGCTAGAATGCAGCTTAGTTAGTAGAATGCTTGCCACACACACACACACACACACACACACACACATATATATATAGCCTTGGGTTCCTATGGTAGTGTATGCTTGCAATATCAGTACTCAGAAGGGAAAGCAGGAGAATGGTCAGTTCAAGGTTGTTTTCCTTGGCTATACAATGAGTTAAAGGCCAGCCTGGTTATACATGAGACCATGTCTCACATAAACAAAACAATACTTTTCTTAATTGCTAATATTTACAAATTAGAAGCTTTCACATTAAAATACATAATATTTTATACTCTCTTATATGACTCTCTCTCTGTGTGTGTGTGAGTGTGTGTGTGTATATATATATATATATATCACTTTATCTCTTGGTAAAGAAAGAGTTAAAATCAACTATAAAAGCCTCTGGGCTTTGTAAATTAAAGCCAATGTTTTCTTTGGCCACACTTTGCTGTATAATTCTGTTTGCCCATAGAGAATTGTATTTTCCTGTTTGCTAATCTTTTCTTGATCATCTTAATCCTCTACCAAACTCAACACTCGTCAGCAGAAGTTGTCTGGATACCTTTATTTAGGAAAGAGTTCAATAAATTCTGGGTGAAGGCAGAAGGCAGAGAGAGAGAGAGAGACAGAGAGACAGAGAGACAGAGAAAGACAGAGAGAGAGAGGTGTCTAGGTCAGGAAGAGATACTCTGGGAGGGTGGTATCCTGGATATGGAGGAAGATAGTTTAGGACAAGTCAGCCAGCCCTACACAGCTACTTGGCAAAGCCACTGCCTAATCCTGCAGAGAAGGGAGCCTAATAAATCCTGAAGTGTGATCAGATCTTGCCTTTCTGTGTTCATTTTCAACCCAGTAGCTTCTCAGGATAAAAATAGCAGCAAAAACTCTCCTTGTATGGGGAAAAGCCCCAGTAGACCGGCCTGGAAGGCACAAGGCTGCCTCTCTGATGTTGCCATGATTTGCATGCCAAAGGGAAGCCTGTAGGCAGAGTGGCCCTCTCTGGGGATCTGTGGGGCCCAGCACTGGAGAGTGACAGGCACCGGTCAGGACAGACCAAAGCTGGCCCTGCAAGGACTCCAGGAAGAGGCAGGCTCCCTAGGGCAGACAGAAACTCAAGGTCAGAGAGGTTGTGGTTCACAAAGTCAAAGTAAAGACACCAAGAAGTTTCTGCTTGAGGAAAATTAACCTGTGGGTGCGAGGAGAACCATAATAATTAAATGTCTCTGCTTTGCACCTTGCTTTCCAGCTGGCAAGGCTATCACAATTTCAGTATCATCTTCTTCTTGCCAATAAGAATACACTTGAGAGTCAAGTGTGACAGCTTTCAAATAGATGTGCTGATTCCCATAGATAACACCAGTGGATTCTTTATAATCACCATTTGTGCAAAAGATACTTGTCAAAAATTGCTGATACTTAAATTGACTCAGAGGCATCTGACTTCAGAGAGGAATGCAGATGAGTTTTCTGTAATTTTTTTTTTTCTCCCTAGAATGGAGAGGTCTACCTTACCATTTTGGCTTAAAAAGCAGCACCTCATACTGGTTAGTGAGCAAAGTCTTCCAGGAGTCAGGGTAAAGAAATGAAAAGAATGTCAAGGCTGTAACTGGGCATGTTAGTAATCTCTGATGCAGGGAGGCAGAGGGCAAATTTTATGAGATAAAGAAACATTAATGAAAAAGGCTCCATTCATGTCTGAATACTTGAAATAAACATTACATTGTTACAAGGAGCGGGGCTCCTTGTTTATCCCTGCTGCTCAGCTAGCTTACACCTGAAATAACCATACAGATGACTTTGGCTGTTTATTATGGTTCCAGACAAAAATTCAGGTTCTTTACTATTTCAATAAAAATGTCATTGGGGATCTGATAGGGTTTCCATTGACTATGTGGTTATGCTTTAGGTAGTTTGGACATTTTAACAATATCAGTCCTTCCAAAGGTAGCCTAATCAATCCATGCATGCTCTCTGCTTCATTGTGCCTTCTATAATGTCTATCATCAGTATTTAATAATTATAATACTAAGTATTTTTAAGCTGGCTCTGAGTGGGGTTGAGTTTTTAATTTCTTCTTTGAATGAAAGTATTATAGTAAAGGAACACTAGCTAATTTTATATGCTGATTTTTTAATATTTCAACCTTACTGAGTTCATTTTTTTAATTTTAACACATTTGGGGGCTGTGGCTTTTAGGGTTTTCTATATATAAAACTACATTATTAGTGAGCAGACACATGTCACTTCTTCCCCTCCTGTTGGAATGTCCTTTATTTCTTTTTCTTGTCTAATTTCTGCTGTGGGATAATGCTCTTATATCCTGTAAAGATTTGTCACTCATATTGGTTTAATAAAATGCTGATTGGCAGTAGCCAGGCAAGAAGTATAGGCTGGGTGACCAGACTAGGAGAATTCCTAGAAGAGGAAAGGCTCACTCTGCAGTTGCCACCCAGACACAGAAGAAGCAAGATGAAAATACTGCACTGAGAAAAGGTACCAAGCCATGTGGCTAAACATAGATAAGAATTATGTCTTAATTTAAGTTGTAAGAGCTAGTTAATAATAAGCCTGAGCAATAGACCAAACAGTTTATAATTAATATAAACCTTTGTGTGTTTATTTGGGACTGAACAACTGCAGGACCAAGTAGGACAAAAAATTTCAGTCTACAAATTTCTTTGACTAGTATTCTGGTTGAATCTTTACCCCAGCCTCTGGCATCTATAAACCCCCAAAATCTGGGATGTTCTGGTGGAAGTTTCACCTCAGTTTCTGCCATCCATATACCCAAAGAGTCTGGTTCTCATGGAAGTTCTACCCCAAGGTCCCTCCCCTATCTCTCTTCAAACCCTGCCACATTTCAGAAAGCCCATCAAATTATGATCCCTCCCTCAGAGATACTCAAGACCACTCCCAAAGGGTATTTAAACTAGCCCCCAGAAAAAAGTCATGTGGCTTTTCGGTCTCTCTTTCTGGTCTCTTCTCTGTGGGGCTGGAAAATCACCAGGAGCATTTTATCCACTAAACCTTTTCTAAATTCAGTTTCATTTGGTCTGATTTGGATTGCTGCCTTAGCCATGAGGCTTATAGGGGTGCAGAAACTTTTCAACTGGAACTTCCAATATTCCTTTAGGTAGAAGTTATGAGAGTGGACATCCTGAGCTAGAGGGAAAACTTCCAACTTTTCACATTGAGTGTAATGTTAGCCACAGGATTTTGATATTGACACCTAAATGTGTTGAGGTACATTGCTTTTGTGTTTAACTTAGAGAAAACTTTAACAGGGAAAGATATCTTGTTACATATTTTTTTTGTATATTGAAATGTATGATTTTCATCCTTCAGTATGTCTGTTCACGTGGTGTAGCATAGGTCTTGATTTGTATGTATTCTAAAATCTTCCCCATTATTGAATTCTAATTATATGCCACTATAGGGAGAAACGTTTTCTTTATTGAATTTGTCATTTCTTTCATAAACTTACGTTGTGTTTCTTATTTGTGCTGAGTTTTTAAAAATTATTTAGAATTCTTTGCAGGTACGTCATTTATCTCTATTATTGGGTTTATTGTTTTCTTTTTTTTTTTTTTTTTTTTTAGCTTTCTTTGGTGGTATCCCATTTGCCTAACCTTTTAGTAGTCCAATTTTGCATTTAGTGTCTGTCTAGTGTTCATTTGCTCAGCTTCCGGGTTATTGGAATCACAATGGGCTTGAGCTAAATTTAAGGCTGGTAATGGGTGTTGGGTCCACAGTAGAGACACAGCTAATGGGCCTAATTCAAGGAATTCTGGTGGAGGCTCTTCTAGAAAGTTTGGGTGAGTCTGGGCTTTTTCTAGAACTTGACCTTTAAGGTTAGCCCTGGGATGACGACAGCTTCAGGGCAAACACATAGTGTTCCTGTTACCAGATGTGCTTAGGAATGTGGTTCCAAGTCAGTCTCTGGTTATATCTAGCTGTTCATACCTCCCAGACCAAGGCTGAGCTAGGCTGGAGCCAAGATGAAGGTCATTTCAGGATCCACAACTGAGACAGAAGTCTTCTGCTTGTCCCAGGAGCATGGGAAGGCAGTTATCTGGTAAAGTCCTGTGTGAACAGGTCTCATTTTAGACTGTACTACACAAAAATTGGAGGTGACTTATCAGCATGTTTCCAAGTCCCTAATGGGACCTTGTTCAACTCATCAGACTGCTGAAGAATTGTAAAATGTGTCTCCCCCAGGGAGGCAGAACTGCTATGTGTTCACAGAAGGAAAGGGGGAAAAGGTCTGGGACTGAAATCTAAGGCCCTTTGAGAATCCTCTGGAGGACAGAGCTTGGAAAACCTGTCTTGGAGAGTCAAGTTGACATGTCTCTCAGCAGATCTTGTGCTGAATAAAATGACTCCAGACCCTAGCTGTGCACGGTGGAAACTGAACTGCAGGGCTAATTCCCAAGGCATCGTAGAACGATGCTGGCAAGCTGCACTGGCTCCACTGATCAGTCCTTTGCTCAGAAGCTCCCTGTGCAGACAGAATTGCTCCGAGACTGTAGCATCAGGGAATGCTACTGAATGCAGGGCATTTTCTAGAATTGTGGAAGGACAGAGAAACAGCCTGATCCTGGGCCTCTCAGACTTTTCCTGCTCAGATGGAGTTATGACAAAGGAGTACCAGAGTCAAACATCATGGTCCCTTCAGGGTCTGCTATATGAAGGAGGCTGGCAGGCTATTATGGTGGCACAGGTGGATAAGATCACTTCCCGGTTGCTGTGGAGAGGGCCTGGATCATTGACAAGGCCCGTTCTCAGTTGTCCATGGCAGTGAGTATGATAAACGTGCCCTGGTATCTCCAACACTCTGGCAGCAGTTCTTTCTCCATCCTCGGGCACACACAAGGCCCTGTCATGATCTACTGGGTGGCATATCTCTCCCAAGACAGGTCTTCTAGGTTTCATGTGTTTGAAGGAGTAAACTATAAGAATTTAGCTGAGAATATGGGGTTTGTGTTCAAAGATACTCTTTGGGGCACAAATATCAGTGGATCTGTCTGTCTATACCCTACTGCATTCATGGTTAGTCTTGGACTACACTGTGTCTTTAAGAAGAAATCAGTTCTTGTCATTTCAGTTCCACAGAGCCACCAAGGTCTATGCTGGGGTTAATCTCCACCAACAGTGTCAGATATCAGCCAGTTCACATTGGTATTCCTCATCCGAGAACAAAGCAAGCTTCTATTTTCCTTTACTAGTATTTTTTAACTCATTTCTTTTCTTGAGGCCAGGTCTCAAGTATTCCAGATTGCCCTAGAACTCATAATGTAGCTAAGGGTAAACTTGAATTCTTGATTCCTCTGCCTCTACCTTTGGAGTTCTGGGATTTCTTTGTAGCCACTGTACTTGATTTGTTTGGTACTGGGGACAAAATCTAGGGTTTCATGCAATTTAGGCCAGCCCTCTGCTAAGTGAATACAGACTCAGCTGATTCTTCCACTTTTAAATCTCTATTTCAGGCAGTGTCCTCCATCCCAAATTACTGTTGTGAGTGTCTCCCTAGGTAGCCTTGTCTCCTTGGCAGGTTGAGACTGCACCATAGCACTACTGTGACTTAGCTATCTGGTCACCATCCCATGCTTCCAACTGTAGGGACTGCATCTGGAAGGCAGTCTTGAGCTTGAGGTTGGCAGGTCTACATCTGATGCCATTCTGTATGCTAGTGAGAGGTCTGGTGGATTCTCTGTTCCCTGGAGTGACTACAGGCAGCTTTGCCCACATAAATAGGAAAACTGTTCATGTAGAAGAAGCTAAAGGCACTTAAGTGTTTGTACTCATCCTCACACAATATCAAGTCCTCTGGGGCATGAATCTGGAAGTGTGAACAATAATTTTCTGTCCTTTGTAAATCATAGATCTTAAGGCCACTTTGTAATAGTCCAAGTGTACTGAGACCACTCAGCACTAAACATACAGTACTGCTATAGTAATATCTAAAGGCGCAACACGGGAGGCTGAGAGATGGCTCAGAAAAGTGCCTGCCATGTAAGCATGAGATCTGAGTTCAGTCTCCAGAAGCCAGGCAAAATGCTGGGTGTGGTAGTGTGCACTTGAAGTCCCAGTTCTGGGGAGGTGGGAATGCAAATTCCTGTGTTCACTGGCCTACCAGAGTAACCTCCTTTGTGAATTCTAGTCCAAGTGAGAGACTGTCTCATATAAGGGGACAGACATGAATAGCACCCGAAAAACAGCATATGAGTTGTCTTCTGGCCTACACCTGTACATGTACACACACACACAGAGAGAGAGAGAGAGAGAGAGAGAGAGAGAGAGAGCTTTGAAACTGAGTGATGAGTCAAGGCTGGCAGATTGGCAGGTGCCAACAGCTGAGAGAAAGCCTCAGCCTTCTTAGACATTGCCTGAATAATCCTGGTGAGGGTCTATGAAGAACTATGAATGGTGACAGCCTTTCCTAGTGAGGAAAGCGAGACCACAGACAGAAAGGAGAATCCACCATTGTAATCTAGAAGGAAGTTGGTGCTTCATGCAGAGTGATGAAAAACCTGGCTGAATTGTGTCCATGGCTGGGGTTTATGAATAGCCGCATTATAGAATAAAGTAGGTGTTTTGGGACAGATGGATCTAAGTGGAGTGTTGAGGGTAGGACATGAATTCCATTGTCTGGTCACTACAAATTGTAAGAAAAGGAAAGAGAAAGTTCAAAAGGGAATTTGTGCTCCACACAGAAGCAGAGCTAGTGTTTGAATAGTTCTCAGCTGGCTGTGCTGTAAAGAGTGGAAAAGCCCAAGGTCGAGGCTGTGCATCTGGGCTGAGTGAGATCAATGTGGGTGGGCAGAAGTCATGCACTTCCACAAGACCATGGAAGAAGGACTTAGAAGACATAATGGAAATCTCTGCACCTGTATTACCTGTCACGAGTCCTTGAGGCTGGGTGCCTGGGGGCAAGGTGACCTCAAAGTTCCACTCCAGTATCCCCACATTTCCTGTTGTCACTCAAGCGGAGCCTCATGTGGAACTCACAGGAAGTACTCAGTGCTAATATCCTATGCCTGGGGTCTCCAGCAGGGTGCAGTGGACAGAGGATGCTTCCACTTGGATTTTAAAGAATATTTCCCAAGGCCTCAGGGTCTCAGCCAGGACAAGACCACCACAGAGATCCCTTACTAGTGCAGTATCCAGGAGTACTGTGAAGGCAAAGCTACTGCAGAGAGCCCCCTTAGACTAATGCTGAGTACAGCAGTGGTCAAAGTGCCTCTCGATGAACGTCAACTTGTGAGCATAATCATGCAGGCTTCATCAAAAGAAGCCGCAAGCATGATGCTGTCCAGAGCTTGGGGCCTCAACTCTTCCCTAGTGTGTCCTATGGACAGCACCTGAAGTCTGATGAAAGTATTTCCAAGACTTAATGTTTAATATCATTTATTCATGCCATAGGATTTGTTTATTTGTTGAGACAGAGTCTCCTATAGCCTAGACTGATCTCAAATGTACTCTGCAGCTGAAGATAACCTTAAACTACTGAACTTCTTGTCTCCACCTCCTCCCCAGTGCTGTGCCCAGTTCACAGGGTGCTGGGATGCATTCTAGGCAAGCATTTTTTCCTATTGAGATCCATCCAGCCTGTCACTGCCTTCCAAATGCAAACAGTTACCCCTTCCTTTTTTTTTCTGCTTCTTGCTTTTGAAAATGACCATCCCGTGCATGTCCCATACAGTGTTTAAAAGCAGGCAATTTGTTGGGTTTTGCAAGTATGTGTAGCTGAAGTGAAACTTATTTCTAGACAAGCCAGACCTTGGTATTATCTCTATCTGATTTATAGGATATTTAGACAAAGTTTTAATTTTAGACTTTAGATAGTAAGTAGTTAAGGCAATGGGGTGGCTCTATGGTATGTATATGCGGGGGGGGGTGAATTAGAGAATGGCATAGTAGGATGCTGTATTTTGAGAACTTCTAAAATTTATTTGGATAAATCCTTACCCCTAAAGTTTGGTGTTAGGTGGATAGGTCTGTATTAGTCATTTTTCTTACTGTTGTGACAAAATGCCAGGCAAAAGTAACTTAAGGAAGTAAGGGCTTGCTACTTTAGCTCCTAGTTCACTGGTAGAGTACTGTCCTGGCTAGTTTATGTCAACTTGACACAAACTAGAGTCATCAGTGGGGCAGGAGCCTCAAGTGAGAAAATTCCCTCATAAGATCGGGCTATGGGCAGATCTGTTGGGCATTGATGGTGGAGGGTCCAGCACATTGAAGGTGGGGCACTCCTGGACAGGTGGACCTGGGTACTATAAGAAAGCAGGCTAAGCAAGCCATGATGAGCAATCCAGTAAGCAGCACCGCTCCACAGCCTCTGCATTGGAGCTGGCCTCCAGGTACCCTCCCTCTTTCAGTTCCTGTTCTGACTTCTGACTTCCATTGATGATGAACATTGATATGAAAGTATAAGCCAAATGAACCCTTTCCTCCCAAGTTGTTTAATCATTGTGTTTTATAAAACACCCAACTAAGACAAGAACCAATGGTGGGGACGAAATGGTGACAGGAATGTGAGGAGCTGGTCACACTACATCTGCAGTCAGGAAGTACAACAAGGTCAAGGCTGTCACACAGCTTGTTTTCTCCTGCTTATTCAGTCCAAGACCCCAGGCCCTAGAATGTTACTGATCACGGTTAAGGTAAGTCTTTCCATCTCATGTAAACACCCTCAAAGACATGACTAGAGCTAGAATCTATGGAGATTCTCAGTCCAGTAGGTTGACTGTAAAGATGAGCCTGTGTGGTCATATGGGTGATTGTTGATAGGATCAACAGTCTTGCAGAGTCCTCGAGGAGTACTTTCCCTTCCGCCATGTAGACAACAGCAGGAATACAGCCATCCATAAAGACAACCCTTTCCTACACCAGATCTGGTGCTGTGACATTAAATGACATACTTTTCACTTTTATGTAGCTTGTAAATTGCCCACTCTAAGGTATGTTGTCATAGCAGTTCCAAGTGTACTCAGACATCTGTGTATTTACCTGATAAGAAAACAATGGTATGTGAGAAAAAACACTTGGACATGAGTAGAAAGGCAGATGCTTGTGTAATTCCTTCTGATCAGCATGTTGGATGAAGGAGATGATTTTCCAGGCACTTGATGTCAGGACAAGTGTCCTTTCCCAGTGTCTTGGAAATGTTCTGTCTAAGGTTTGCAGGTATCACTGGGAGTATAGCTCAGTGGTTACATTTTGTAGCATATTTTCATTTTAATTACCTTTATTTTTTTTCCTTCATAGCTCTTGTTTGAAGAAAATGGTTTTGAAAGGTTATAGAGTACACCCAGGTGGAAAATGACAGGTTTGTAGGTGGATTTCCTCCTGGAGACTGGTTATATATCACAAGTTCCTGTTCTGTCCACAGCCTTAGTGAAGTGTCAAGGAGTTGTTTGCTTTGCAGCCTTGAACATTTTTATGTGTTATTTTATGTGTTACTGGCCTAAGTTTCCAGCTATCATCTGATAGTTGAAAGCGAGTTGCTGCTTCCTTTTATGGAAAGGGTGGTGCCTCTGAAGGAAAAAATGCAACATTTAGCTCTGGGGTCAGATGGGTACTATCTGAGCTGTATATCCCTGCAAGACAAAATGCCACAGCTGAGCAGAGTAATCACCACAACCCAGAGTAATTCCAAACACCTCCACAAGCAGGCCCAAGAGGAAATCCAGTGAGAGGTGTTTTCCAAGGGGATTTGATTAGGATCAAGATGCTTGTTTGTCAAAGGAAGAAGAGGAATTCTCTTTCTGGATGTGATGTGTGCTCCAGCTTCACCAGTCTGTGTCTTCCGCATAGAAGGGGCTCAGTCAATAATACTTGGGGTTTCCCTGGCTGAACC
This sequence comes from Chionomys nivalis, assembly GCF_950005125.1. Taxonomy (NCBI): domain Eukaryota; kingdom Metazoa; phylum Chordata; class Mammalia; order Rodentia; family Cricetidae; genus Chionomys; species Chionomys nivalis. The sequence continues at coordinate 345,205 of NC_080106.1, read as the reverse complement.
TGGTTCCCTGTGTTTGAAGATAGCTGCATTAATGTGGCATGCGATCAGTCTATGGGAATCCAGTTACTAAAGTCAAGAACCTTGTCCTCTATTATACAAAAAAACCATTGTTAGACCTGCCCATGAACTTCTGACTTCCACTGCCTTGGTTGTATCCACTAATCCAGAATTGTTTCCTTTCTACTATTTCACAAAAGAATTCATACACAGTAAGTGGCCGACGTGAAGAACAGCATGAATGAAGCAACACATCAGCTGGAAGCCTCCCATGGTGCTCTCTGGAGAACAGAGTCACAGATGCAGGATCACTCCAGGTCAGCCCGCACTAACACTTGGCCATTCATGCATGCGTCACTGGTCCCTCAACCTGTACATTTTCATGGCAGCTCTACAGGCGTCATGAACAGGCTTCTGTTTCACTGGTAAGTTCCCAGGAGAAAATAGAATATTGTTCATAATACAATGTTTGTTCCAGTAAATTTTCAGAATCCTTCTCTTTCTCCCACCCTGTAGCTTTCTTGCATGCCAATGACTCACACTAACAATGTCTTATGTATCAGGTCATCCTGTGACTCTTGGAGGAGAACCAAGATTTAAGAGCAATGGAAATAGAATATTTGAACTCATTTCTGGATTGTTAGGCCTAGTCTTTTGCAGCACAATAAAAAAGGAGGGTGGTAATTTAATGTTTTGTTGGAGAAATGAGAAACATGCTTTAATCAATATTTCTGATTTTGCAAATGTTTTTCAAATCTTATAAGTTAATATTGAATAATAATACATTGCTTCAGCTTTGTTGATAGATTTGGGATGGAAGGGTTCAAGAAAGACTCTGAGTTGAGACAAATTGTAACAAACATTCATTTTTCATTGCAAAATTTAAGTATTTCACAATATTTAGCACATCTAGCCACTACAGTTGTTATGAACCATTGCATTCCCTTATCATATTTAATTATTTCACCTAGAAATTAACTTATTCATGACCCACTATGAGAAGGTCTCCATATCAGGCATCTGAGTCCAATGTCTGTGCTGTTGAACTCAACAAATATATCTGTCATTATTCACTTGGTACTTTTATTTATTATTTAAGAACTAAAAACATATAGATAAAAATCCCATTTATTCCTGTTCTTTATTCCCAATAGATTTCATGCTGTGCTATATTCTTACCTGTAGTTTTTGAGAACAGTCCTTTACTTGTTTTGATATATATGAACTTAAAACAACAAGAGGAAAACACTAAAATAAGTTCTTTTCACTTCTTTTTGTAGTTTGTGATGAGAGTTCTAGTTTGTTACTCTGGAATGACTAATGAGATTCATATAGCCACATTTAAAATAAACTGGTTACATGGGCATTAAACCATCTTGTAGGTGTATGGGACTAATATATGTTCTTCTCTTTGCAATCCTGTGTGCCTAAGGCTAAAGCCCAAGGTGTACTCTGAATCATTAAAAATTTGTTTCTCTAAGAAGGATGACATGGGTAGGTATTTAATTTGGAAAAACTTCAGTGGGTGGGGAGATAACTTGGTGGGGTAAAAGCTGTGTACTCATGTGGACTATAGAAGCCACATAAATCTGGGGGTGGTTGCACATGTCTACAATCCCAATGTTCCTACTATGAGATGACAGTCAGGCACAGCAGAATCCCTAGGAGCTCATGGGCCTATCAGTCTGGTGTATGCAGCAGTCAATATCCACAGGAAATAAAAAAAAAAGATTCTGTATCAAACAAGGTGAAAAGTGAATGTCTATACCTCACTTCATCCTCTTACCTACACACATTCCATGGCATCTGTATACCTGCACTCTCACATATACAAGCACACCTATCACACACACACACACACATACACACACACATACACACACACATACACACACATACACACACACACACACACACGAAAAGAAAACTCAAGAGTTTCAAAAACAATAGATTGGATGTGGCCATGGCTGTAAACAAAAGAACAATGAGAAACTTCTAGTGGTGACCTAAGCCCAGTAGTGTCTCTGAATAATGGGAGTAACCATTTGCCTGGGAATTAAGGATGTTTTTTAAGTATTTAAAATTCACAATACACACAAGTAACTCAAAATTTTTTATAGATATCAAAGTAAGAATAGCTGAAACAGTGAAGGGCCCAAGAAGAGAAGGCATTGTGAATTGAGTTAGTTGCTTAACTCACTTTGAATTAAGATCATGTGATAGTGAAGCACAGGCAACAAAGAAAAAAATAGGAAAATCATATATGTATTTTTTACATTTATGGTTCACAGGCTATCATCAAACAAGTAAAAAGAGCCTAGAATGGTGACTGTTCTAATCACTTTTCTTTTGCTGTGATAAAATACTCTGACCAAGAATAATTTATGGGAGAAAAGAGTGTATTTGTCTTACACTCAATGGCCTGGTCCATTATTGAGGGCATTCACTGCATGAACTCAAGCGGATGCTTCAGGTAGAAACCATGAAGGAGCATTGCTCGCTGGCTCACTCTCTGACTCATGATTAGCAAGGTTTCTAATACAGTCCAGGATCACCAAACTAGGGATGGTCCCACTCACATTAGACAGGGCTAGCCTATATCAATTAATCAACAAGATGAATCTTGACCCACAGACATGACTGACCAATCTGACCCATGTACTTGTTCTCAGAGAACTCTAAGTTATGTCAAGTTGATATGGCTAACTAGGATAGTGATCTATGTCTGTAGTCTTAGCATTTAGAAGTCATAGATAGGAAGAATCATGAGTTTAAGGGTAGCGTGAGCTATATAGTAAAACCCTGTCTCACAATAAGCAAATAAAATATAAGTAAACAAAATAGAAAGTAAAAAGTCACTCCACAGAGTGAGAGAACACCAGGAAATGAATAAAAGGAAGGGAGAATGAAGAAAGCTGGTGGACACAGGGAAATCTTGGAGGAAAATGGAGCATGTGTATTGGAGGTGGGAAAATATAAATGCCACTGAAAAGTAGAATGAAGAACTTGCAGAACTGATCATACAAATTCAACTGATCCAACTTGAACATGGCCAAAGGATCTGCGCATACACCTCTTCAGAGAAGATATAGCACGAGCATGCTGAGATGGCTTATGCCAGCAATCCCAGTATCCAGGAGGCAGAGGCAGGAGGATTGTCATAAGTCCCAAGCTAACCTGATTTATATAGTAAGACCCTGTCTTGAATTAATCAAACAAACACATTAAAGCATGTTAGTCATTGTTTGCTAGCAGAGAAATTCACACAAAAGACACAGAGAGTTGCTGCTAAATTTTAAAGAGGCTGGGCTGAAATAACGGAGAGACAGTCACAGTGCTGGCCAGAATGCAGAGGAACTAGAAATGGTGTCTGCTCTTCATCAACCTGTAAAATGGTGCTATTGCATGGAAAAAACTGTCCAGACATTTCTCACATGGTTAAAAGTGGTTGCCGTCTGACCCAGGAATTTCTTTCTAGTGGAAAAAGAGTGTCTCAGCTAAAAAAAGAGAAAATGAAAATGTGTCCATGTGCAATGCATTGTTCTGGTGTTACCATGGCATTCTTAGTTACAGCCCTATGGTAGAAGTGGTCCAGGTTTAACTAGACAATGAGTGGACACACACTCATATATTATATTATTCAGAATGAACAAGCAATACAGAAACAGACTGTGAGAGACTTCAGCCTATTATTCCATTTATATGGAATGTTCAGAAGAGAAACTACACTGCTGAGCAGCAAGGCTAGAGCTGAGAGAATAGAAGGCAGATGGGGGATGGGTGGCATTGGTGTGATATTTCTCTGGAGAGTGATGGAAATGCACTGAAATTGATTACAATGATGGGCACACAGTTCTGTGAATAAACCAAAAACATTGACCAGCATAGTTTATTTATTTACTTTTGTATTTCTTGGAGGCAGGCTCTTGCTCTGGAACCAGGCTACATAGTGAGTTCAAGGTCAGCATAGATGTGGGCTCTTTCAATGAAAGATGATGTCCAAGCTGCTCAGAAGGTTGAGACAAGGGATTTACAAAATCAAAACCAGTCTGGACTATAGTGTGAGCTTAAGGATATCCTGGGCAACCAAATGGGACTCTGTTTTAAATAAATAATAAAACAAATGAAATAAAAATGAAGTAGTATTGAGACTGAGCTTGGTAACAGCACATTTGCCTAGCACACATGAGGAAGGCTTCAAACATTAGTAAAAAATGACCAACCTGTTTCCCACAAGCAGCAAAGTCCATTATCCCAAGATCCTCCATTCTCAATAATGCGACTATTTTTATTACTGTAGTTTATTGCTGAAACTGACTTAGCTGATGTTTATAACTGGACACTTGGAATGCCCTAGCCTTTACCATGACCTCTGTGGAACTGCTCAATTGGCAGCTCACTGTTTTTTCAAAGTAATGTACCAACAAGATAAGAATCATCAACTTAAATATTTATTTGAATTCTCTTCAAAATAATTCCTTTTAAGATTCAAACCTAAAAAACACCGTGTATGGGACAAGTGCAGACACACTGCTTTCATGCCAAGTGACCAGAGCAGAGGGCATAGGGCATGGGTCCTGACTGCTGTCCTGGACGTGCCAGAGTGTCTTTGAGGCTTTGATGTGCATATCTGTTTCCAGATGAAGATTTATCTTTGCTTCCAGCCATTTATATACATGTATGCGCATATACATGTACATTTATATCATCTCTATCTATCTCTATATCAACTATACCTGTCAAATCTACACCTGCACATCAGTGGTTAACAGGACCACCACAAGTGTTTATAACTTAGAATGAAGAGTTTATGATGGCTTTTGATGGATAATTTTCAGTAGAGAGGATATAACTGCTACCAGGGTCTGGGGATGTGTGTTAGTGGGTTAACTGCTTGTTTAACACATATCATACCCAGGTTTCCATCTCCAGTGCTACAGAAGCTAGGTATGGTAGTAGACATTTATAAGCCTAACACTCTCTTGAAAGGTGGAAGCAGGAGGATCAGAAATTCAAGGTTATCTTTGGCTATATATTGAGTTAGAGGCCAGTATGGGCAACATGTGACACTGTCTTCTTTTTCATATCCCCAATTTATGTTAGAATATAGAGCTTTTGCATATAATATTTTAGGAATTCTTGATCTGGAAATTAACTTTTGCAATTAAATGACAGATTACACTTTGAAATATTGTGCGGGGAGAAAGTTCAAGAAATAATTATGTAAATTTGTAAATTATATTTAAAATACCATCATCTTCTTTAGAGTCTGCATCACCACACCCTGCAGCAAAAGCTTGTGTTAGAAATTAAACAAAAAATGGTAGTGCCAGATGCCCTTACAAAGTGTAGCCTATTGAAGACAACCTTAGCTTCCACATAGGAAGTACCTGCTCTGTCATGCACTCTCTGCTCCTTGCCCTCTCAGAAACCAGTAGTAGTTCTTTAGAAGGCAATGCCCTGCCTAACCTCCTTCAGTGAAGCTATTTCTTCTGCTTCTGTTTTGCTTCATTGTTTGTGCTGGAGGATGAATATTCTTACTTCTCATATTCTTCCTTTCCTTTTTCTTTATAGACTGAAGTAAAATACACTCCTTTTCTGATTGCTTCATGTTGACTGTTTCTCAGTGAAACTGTTGTTTATGACCAACATTAAGAAAATACATAACTAAATGCATTCTAGTCAGATCTAGGGTCTGCGGAAAAGATTCTGTACATGAATAGCCAGGATTTTACAGGATTGTTGCTATTTTGCATTGGGACTTTTTGTGTTTGGCAACAATCTGTAGCCATGCTTTTAACACTACAAATTTTCTACCATTTGTGTTGTTAATGGATTGTAAAACTAAGGGGAATTCTCATGTGAATTTCCGTAATATTTACAAAATGAAAGAACTACAGAATTCTTAAAGTTCCTCATAACTGCTACTGTGCCCTTCCTAATGAATGGCCCCCTCCCCAGAAAAGTGGGCTTCTTACATACACAGAGCCAAGAGTTTGGAAACAGAAAGCATGAATTTCCCTTGCAGGTGCCTGTAAAATAATAAGAAGGCAACTTGGGTGTGCACTGATGATTCCTGGACATGTGATTTCTGTCTCCTGCACGTACATATACAATACACATTGCATAAGCCATGGTGATTCATAATTAACATTATATCTGCAAGACAGTACCCTGTCTTTTGGGCTCCCAGTAAGAGCCCCACTTTTACTTGTAGGAGGCTTCCCAGCAATTCATTTGTATCTGTGGCTTTTGAATAAGACTGTGTGATGTAAGACTCATGGAACCCCAAAGACATACCCACACTTGCATTTCTGGTTTAAGGTAGGTCATCTGTCATTAGACCAAGTATAGTGATAGCCATCTAAGATCTGAGTTAGCTCACACCTTGTGAGTAAGGAAGAAAAATCCATGCTTGGAATACATATTGACTCTGACCAAAATTAATCAACATTCCTTCCTGCATGAAAGAGATACGTATGTAACTGGTCATTCTCAAGTAACAATGCCTTTAGTGGATGCTGGCATCCATTATTGTGACTAAAAACCTGGTTATTGGTCATTCACTGGGTCATTTTTGGTGACTGGGATTTGTGCTACCATCAAGACTATATTCCTGCACCAATGGCACCTCTCTTTATGTGTTAGTTGTATCATACAGAGGTGACTGAAAAGAATTGATCTCTCAGTCTTCTGCTAAGGCAATTCCAGTTTTCTCCAATCATATCCCATGACCACTGCTTTTTCTAGTCTTCCACAATCATATACTATGCAATTCTAAACAAGTATGTTGGCAATGTTCCCTTGGTTCCTCACACAGTGATAAAATATCACATCATGGGAACATACTTTATATTCACAAACCCTGATATCTCCTGCTTCATGTTCTTCTATATCTGTAATAAAGCATCGTCAAACACCAAGACAGTGTGAATAGGAAATCTTGAGGGAGACACATTCATCCAGTAAAGCACCTCATTTGAGGTTTATGTGTGACTTATAAATAAGAGGTGAGGGCTGTGCTTTAGCTAGAAACCAGGCTCAGTTCCTCAGACTCAACCGGCTCATGGGAATGTTGTAGTTTGAGGTTATAAGCTGTATATGTCTGGGTGCTCCAGCCCTAAATCTCAGAGCCTTGCTAATTGCCTTTGGGCACTCATAGCAGCAAATGGCAGCTGACTAGGCTGAAGCTTTCTTACTCATTAATTTCAGTCCTCAGCTAGATTTTCTGCTCTGATGCCTTCCAGCTATAGGGAGTAACAGCAAGGAAATCCTCTGGCTTTCCCATTTTCCCTGAATTAGTAATTAATAGCTTCATGTCTAACATTCTCTCTTCTAACAAATTATTGGTGCAGAGCAAGAGCTACCAGAACCTCCAAAGTCCTTCTATTTATTATTTCCTTCCCCATGTAAACATTTCAGTGTCAACGCATCTTTCCATTAGCATTCCTTCTCAGTGAAGGTTTACATTACTGCAAGTTGAAAGACATGGCGGCTGCTGCACAATGTCAGTTAGCCACGTGTCATCATCTATCTTGGACAGTACAGTTCTTATTGCCAGGCTGCTGGGCCCCACATGGTGTTTTGGATCCTGTGTTCTAGGATCAAGTCTGAAATTGGCAGGCAGAATGGAGAGTTAATTGCTATATGGGTGCTGAAATGTGCTACCTGCTATGGGTGTGATCTGAGGCATATGCTACTCTCTCTACACCATTGTCTGATGGCAGCTCAAGATGGCAAGCCTTACCATATTCAGAAAGAGTCAATTCCCCCAGAGTTATGGTTTGTTTCCAGAGACAGCCTGCATTGAATGACTGGTCCATGCAGAAATGGTAAAGTATTAGCTTAAGACATTTGTGAAGGGTGTTCTGGCTCTGAGTTAGCTACAAGTTTGGACCAAGCTTTGGTTGCAATTATGTACTAGGACAATGTTTTTCCATCAGTTCTCACAAGGTGTTGCTTTAGGAGAACACCATTCCTAAGCATATGCCCAGAATATTCTCTGCCCCACCACAGAGATAATGGCACATTCATGTTTACTGCTGCACTATTCACATTAGCCAGGAAATAGAACCACCCTATATTTCCATCAATGAAGGAATGAATAATAAAAATGCAGTAAATAGATACAGAAGGACTTTATAGAATTATATAGAAATAGTGAATTATAGAGAAGAATGAAATCATGGCATTTTTAGGAAAATGAGTGGAACTTGAAAGCACCATATTAAGTGAAATAAGCCAGACTCAGAAAGACAGATGGCATGTGCCTTCTTAGTGGAGTCTACATTTAATTATGTATATGCATGTATGTATGTGTGTGAGGTATGTTCCATAAAACCAGAAAAGGGACCACTGAAGAGGGAAAGAGAAGTTTAGGCAGATGAGATGAAGGTAAAGAACTAGGGGGAAATAGAATATATATGACATAAAAGCAGAACGGAGGCTGTTGGGGGAGGAGCAGCGTGTGAGGAGGGGAGCAGAGGAGGGGGTGGAGGCTCAACAGAAATTCTAAGAAGAAAACCCATTGTTTTGTATGCTAATTCAAAAAATAAAATAAAATGTTTGTAGGCAAGTCTACCTCTTATTACTACTTAACTAAGATACATGCTTTAAACTGAATGAGAAGTTTCTGGAGAAATGTCCCACAAAGAAGGTGGAACTGAGTTAAGGATGGGTTGACTTTCACTGCGGTTACATGTGTTTAGGGACTTTGGAGGTCAGATTTTCTCTCAGCATTTCTTTAAGATGCAGTGAGGGATTGGGTTAGTGATCAGGTGTAGAAAAGGTGCTGAGGTAAACTACAGGCTATACTGTGGCTGTATGAACAGTTCTTTATTAAAATATTAAAATTAATATAAACCACAGATCATTATAAACACAGCTGGGTATCAAGTTTCTTTGCTGCTCTTGTGAAAAATCTCATTACTTGGCTCTGACTTGATTTATGAGCCAAGTGTGATGATTACTGTGAGGTAGCAAATTGTGCTTGGCTGCAATACCAAGATACATGGTCAACACTAGTCTAGATGGCTTGGCCACATTACCAAGATGTGTGGTCAAACACAAATCTAGATATGGAACAGAAACTACTTTTAAAATGAAACTTGTGACATTAAAATATATCTTGGTAGGTAAAATGTTTGTTTCTTAATCATCAGGACCTGGGTTTAGTCCTCAGGTACCACATTTTAAAATAAGCAGAACATAATAGCTTATGTGTAGCGGGGGGGGGGGGGCAGGTGAGGGCAGAAAGAAGGATCCCTGTGGCTTCCCAAACAGCCAAACTTGATTGACCAAGTCCAGACCTGAGAGGACTTCTTTTTTTTTTTTTTAATATTTATTTATTTATTATGTATACAATATTCTGTCTATGTATATGCCTGCAGGCCAGAAGAAGGCACCAGACCCCATTACAGATGGTTGTAAGCCACCATGTGGTTGCTGGGAATTGAACTCAGGACCTTTGGAAGAGCAGGCAATGCTCTTAACCTCTGAGCCATCTTTCCAGCCCCCTGAGAGGACTTCTTGAAGCAGAGCAAGACAAATGCCTCCTGAGGCTTGTCTACACACACACACACACACACACACACGAACTTCTGTGCACACGGGTACACACACACATACACACCCACCACACATGACTCAAATTTAAACCACCAGACTTTGGTAAGAATATCCTCCCTATTATGACAGGCCTCCCTCCTATAGTCAGGAGGAAACCTTGAGAGAGAAAGATTGAGCTTCATTAAAGGAGACATTGGCTTACAGACCCCAACTAGAGATGAATTTGTCCCTTGTCTGATCTTCTTCAGCCTGCTGGGATACCCTGCTAAGTTTTGACTTGGCAGTCTTGTACACTGTGCCATAATGCATATACGTGGTGCTTGCCCACTCTCTCTCTCTCTCCCTCTCTCTCCCTCTTCTTCCTCCCTCCCTTACCCCACATCATTGGTTTGTCTTCTCTGGAAAACATAAGTAATTGTATTTAATACTACAACAACTGAAATGTGAAACAGAACCACCTTATTTAATATGCACGAGCTCACACACAGATATATTACCACAAGGCTAAAACATAAGTAACAAATCTCTCTAAAGACAGGAAAGAGTAGATTTTTTTCCTCAACATATATTTTGAAACAGAATACTGAATATTTTCAAAGAGACCTCTTATATAATATTCATATTCAATCAGTACCAAACTTGGAATGATCAAAAATTTAAAAACAGGAACATCTAGTGATAATTCAACTTTTAAAAATTATCTGTCACTCGTAGGTTAAAAAATTAAATAAGAACAGAAATTTTATCAGTACTGAAAGTTGTAGGTTGGATTCAATGAAAAATTTAGAACAGACATAGCACAAATTATACAATGGTTAACTTTATTTATTTATTATGTATATAATATTCTGTCTGTGTGTTTGCCCGCAGGCCAGAAGAGGGCACCAGACCTCATTACAGATGGTTGTGAGCCACCATGTGGTTGCTGGGAATTGAACTCAGAACCTTTGGAAGAGCAGGCAATGTCTTTAACCTCTGAGCCATCTCTCCAGCCCCACAATGGTTAACTTTAATCCCAGACTATATATGACCAAAATAATTATTTATAAATCACCATATAAAGTTGAAAAAGTTCTAATGCTTAGCACTATGCAAGAAATGGGTGGGAAATGTAGAAAACAATACAAGGAAAATGTTGAGAGTCTAGAAATTCTAACACACAGTAAGTTGAGTAGAAGAGGAGGGGACCGAGATAGGAGGATTTGTGAGGAGATTTTCTGGCACTGGTGACATGGGACGAACAGGTGCAAATCAAGAAGAACAAAAACAATGCATAGCTAGGAAAAGGCTGTAAAGCTGGATAAACAAAGAAAAATGAGCTAGCTAGAAAGAAACAGAGGGCAGGGTGCTTTAGGTATAACTGAGCAACCGTCAAGCTGGACCCTGCTTGCTTTTTTCTCTTTTCTTCCCTTTGTTTCCTTTTCTTTCTTCTCCTTCCCTATCTCCCTTCCTTCCTCCTGTCTTCCCTCCCTCCCTCTCTCTTCTTCCCTTCCTCCCTCTCTTCTATCTTTCCTCCCTTTCCTTCCTTTCTCTCTACCTCTTTATTTTTTCCTTTTGTCTTTTCTTTCTATTTTTTTTCCTGGCAAACAGGATTTCCGACTACATCCATGGTGTCCTGAAACTCACTATGTAACCCAGGCTGCTAATTCTCTTGTCTCAGCCTCTCAAATACTAGTATTTCAGGCACAAATTACTACATCTGATTGGTAACTGCTTCTTATATCTTTTATTTTTATTTATGTGTGCATGGGTAGAATCTATGTTCTGGACAAGTGCACATGAGTAAGGGTACCTCCCCCAGAGGCCAGGAAAAGCAGTCTGATCCCTGGAGCTGGAGCTACAGGCTGATATGGGCCCCCTGAGGTAAGTGCTTAGCACTAAACGCAGGTCATCTGAAAGAGTAGCAAGTGCTCTGTAGTGTTGTGCCATCTTTCCACCCTCTTGGAAGCCTAACCTTAACCTGGAAGCTTAAGATTTCTTAGCAGAAACAATGGAAAAAAAAAAAACATATGTTATAGAGATATAAGAAAGCGTCAGATACATTCCTACCAAAACACAGAGACAAAATACTAAAAGATGGGTTCAGGAAGGTTTTTAGGTAAAGAGAAAGGAGCGCTTTAAGCACAAAGGAATAAGTTAAGGGTGGCTGTGCAGGAATATCTAAATATGTATCATTTTTTATAAGAAAATTTTGTCTTACACTGGGTGGGATGTAGCTAATAGTGGGGCATGTGTTTAGCTGGCACAGGGCCTAAATCTGATTTTCGGTTCCACTGAAAAGGAAACAGAGATAGGAGAAGGGAAGAAACAATGGTTTATATTGTTGACAGTGCAGAAAGAATAAAAACCTATGATAACAATAGGATGAAATTCCAGAGACAGCAAATACAGCTGAAGTGTTTGGATGCTTTTGACTGTGGGTAAACATTGGTTCACAAGGGCATACTTATGATGTCTGAAGAAGCTCTGAAAGCTAAAGTACTAAAATAGAAGACACTGACATCCAGGGAGCTACTGAGGAAACAGGATGTAATTCAAGAGAGCAAAAGAATCCAGTCATGTTGAGGTTCAGAGAAGAGTTGATTGACATGCAAAGTAGAAATTAGGAATGGCTATAAAATGGCATGGCCTAACATAGATTTTAAATATAAAGTGGGTCTTAAGGAACAACATTTATGTTGATTTAATAGGGTATTTCTAACAATAAAAGATCAGCCATAAGATACAGCATTCACATTGATATGCTCTCAATTGCTTAAATATAGAGCACAAAAATCAGAGCATTTCAGAAATAAAAATAGGGCAAATCAGCAAAATCAGATCCCTTAATTCACATCTCTTAGGAAATGATAAATCAAGTAAATCTGAAATTACACAAAAGGTCTGAAAAATTCGACTTACGAAGACCTGAAAGAGGGGCCCAGCTAGAGGCTAGCAGCTGAAGGTACTTGGCATCAAGCCTGACAACCTGAGTTCAATTCCTAGAACCCGTATGGTGGAAGGAGAGACCCTGGATCACACACGATCTCTTCTCTAAGTGTCTGAAAGCAGTTGCCTGGTGCTCTGCCACTTTGTAAATCATGACTCCCGGCAGCAGAGGAAGTCTTCTTTCCTGCTTGTGAAGCTAAAATCCTCCCATTAATCTCCTATGAGCATCTTGAGCATTATCTCAGTTCCTCTGCCACTTCCTAACAGTGGCCGACCAATCAGTCTCTCTCTGAACGTTTCTTTAAGCTTTCCCGCATTATCCTTTCTGGCCCTTGTATTTAAGATGCAAGCTGCGCATGTGCTACAACAGGGCCATGAAACAACATGGTCAGGCTGTATCTCAGAGTCCAGAGTAAGCTCCTCGAGTGTCAGAAGCCGTGCAACCTAGTCTCCAATCAGCATATGACTATCTGTTCAGTGTGTTTCCTCAGGGTAAGGCACCCATGAAAATAGATTCTCACTTGGCAAGGACTAGTGTCCACGATCAGTGTAGGAATTTGCAGAATTGTGCAACTTGCAAGCTCTTTTCTCTCTCTTTACATTGTTAATTCTTTGGACAGCTTTTAGTTTTACTTTGTCAGTCACACTTGCAACAGCTGTAATTTACGTGAGAATTCTGCTCTCTTCTCGAATATTTTCCCCTAAATTTCAGCAGGGGACTAATGCTTCTCAAATCTCTTATCTGGAATTACTAACCACAGCTCCTAATCCTGGGAACTTTTCTGACTCAATAAAGACAGTTAGGTACATGTGAGAAAACAACACTTGGAACATTAGCCATGTCTCACAGTTCTCTGGAAGGGGCAGTAAGGCATGCATACATAGAGTAGGAGAAAAGTCTCCGGAATACACAGTGCCAACCACTGAGAATGAGTTCCCTGGGCACCAAGCATATAGAATCAATGATAGGATCTAGTATGATTCAATGGGGGGAAATGCAACATAAAATATGGGATGGAGAGATCCATCTTTGCCACACACAGGAGTTTATGTTGGTGGAAGAAGTATGGGATAGTGAGATGGGAAAGAGTGCCTTAGTAAAGTCTGCCTTTTACAGAGAGATCAAGACATGGGACCCTCCTGTGAAGAAGAAAACTGTAGAAAAACATATCTTGTAGACATGGAAGAACTGTTTGAGTTTGAACACAGTTGTCCTTGAGGCTTTGTGTGCCCATGTCTATTACTTTATAACTTTGTAACCACAGAGCTGCCAGCTGATGGAAGTGCTGTGAGAGCAGGATGTGCCTGGCTCAATATTTAGTTAAACCTGCAAAAATGCTGAACTCTATGTCTAGAATAAGGTTATGTAGGGGCGGGAAAGTGTATTTGGGGAAGCATAAATGGAAACAATGGAGGCTTTCAAGTGATTATGATGTATTTCTTAAAATATGATATATTTCTTAAAAGTCAAAAGTACGAGCCAATAATAAAGCTGTTCATGTAACCTCGGTAAGAAAACCTCTGTTAAGTATAAATAAAGGCCACTTGAGCTATTTGGGGATATTTGAATGTAATCCACCTGGTAGTCAGATTTCTTCTTTGTGCTGATGCCCATTGCCCATTTTAGGACCTGAACCTGAGCCAAAGTTGGACCCCAGAACTTGAGTTTCTTTCTGACTTATATTTTCCCACAATAACTCATCTTTTGTGGATGTATAGGAAGACTTTGTCATTTAAAAATACACTTTCTTTGGCTTAGGATATAGTACAGTGTGCAGAGTTCTTGACTAGTATGCACAAAGGAAGCCCCAGACTGCATCCAAAGAAGTGAATAAACCAAGCATGGTGGTTTCTGCTTGAAATCCCAACACTCCAGAGACAAAGACTGGAAAATTAGGAGTCAAAGGTCATCCTTGGATAAATGAAACCCCATCTTAAAAATTAAATAAATGGATGAATAAATAAACAAACAGTTCTCTGTGTTAAGTCTTTGTCTGGTTTATGTTGGACAACATGATTCATAGCCACATCCCATGTGGTATGAGTGTGTGTGTGTGTGTGTGTGTGTGTGTGTGTGTGTTACTGAGACACCACTTTGTTCATTCTCAAAGACAAAGTCTGGTTTTTATTATTCTCTGAAAAATTCTACTTTCAACAAATGACTTAAATTGGTGATTCTTTGCAGTGCAGAGATAAAGTCCATAAAATTTCTATAAACCTTGGGCGGCTCCTTTCAAAGCACTGCTTGAATTTGGGGTAGACATAAATATGTAATCCAAATAGTTATTTTTAGAGTGAAGGGAAAGGGGAAAGAATGAGAGACTGAAGGGAAAGGAAACAGAGAGAGAGAGAGAGAGAGAGAGAGAGAGAGAGAGAGAGAGAGAGAGAGGAAGGGAGGGAGGGAGGGAGGGAAAACACAAGAAGCACTATGCTTTTGCTTCAACTCCTTTTCAAAGAGGAAAATTGGGTTTTTTATATTTATTTATTTATTATGTATACAATATTCTGTTTGTGTGTATGCCTGCAGGCCAGAAGAGGGCACCAGACCCCTTTACAGATAGATGGTTGTGAGCCACCATGTGGTTGCTGGGAATTGAACTCAGGACCTTTGGAAGAGCAGGCAATGCTCTTAACCTCTGAGCCATCTCTCCAGCCCAGGAAAATAGGTTTTAAGAGACACATAAGAAATCATTCCTGTAGCCTACAGCTGTAATTTTGGGGCCTCTTTGCTTTAACATTTCCACTTGAGAAACACAGACTTTAGATAAAAAAGACAGGCTCCTATGAGGTCATGCAGTGTGAAATGTTCCTATTTAGACAGGCAAATCAAACTGGGTTTCACTGGCAGGCATGTTTCCCAGCCATGGAGCCAAGAGAAGAAGTGCAGGCAAGCTGGCTTATTCTCAGAAGAGTTCCCTTTGTCTTGGATTCTGTTTTTCTTATGCCTTAGAAATGTCTCCCTTGGTGATGATGGCTTTTAGTGTAAGTGTATCTCAGCACAGAGACTACTAGAATCACTTATAAGCAAAAGCTATTGGCATTGGAGAAAAGAGAAAGGTAACATCAGACTGCTTTTGCCAGCTTCTGTTTGCTTTTGTATCGAAAGAGAGAGCTCAAGAGAGTGTCCACCTCTAATTCTCACATGAAAGCCCTGACCCGTTCCAGGGGACCTATGGCATCTGCCTCCTGGCATCATGCACCAAGTGCACTCTGGTCTTTTCCTGACTCTTTCTTCGTTACTTACTTCTCCCTCGTTCTCTTTTCCTCCTTGCCTAAACTGCACGTAGCTCTGCAGAATTGATGCTGTGCTCTTGGCCTCTTTGAGAGTTTTCATGCAGAGCTGACCTGTACCAGGAGCTTCAGGAGCAGGGTTTAGAATCAGGTCCTTGTTCTCGCCTTTGCTGAAAGTGCAAGGCCAGTCTCCCAGTTGGTTGCCCTTTTTCCAGGCAGAGAGAAGCGTGGGTTGGACGCAGAAGCCAGTAGTTGAACAACAGCATGAGTTCAGCAGAACTTTGAGGCAAAGGCCAGCCATTGGACAAAATAAGAAACTTGTGTTTGCCTCTTCCTGTCCTTTTTTGCTCTAAAATTTTTATTCAATGTTGTCATCTACAACACTTGTGAGAACTATGCAGTCATTACAAAAATATTCACCCCCGAATAATCTCATCTTTTTCATTTATATTTTATATAATACATAATATTTATATTTTTACATTTATATTTTAATTTTTATTAGGCCATGTTCATAGCTACCTTGGAAAATGTGTGGTCCCAAGCCACATGTGAGAGGATGTTCTAGCTCTATCCCAGGTGTTCCAGATGTTTTTACTGCTGTGGGTCAGCCAGCCATGCCACTGCTCTGATCCTTAAAGCTGTACCTTAAGATAACAGTGCTGCCAGGCTCCAGAACTTTCTATGTATCCTTCCACCCCTAAACCTTTAGTGCAGTTTGAGCCCTTCCATAGTCAGAAGTGTTTCAGAATTCCAGTTCCACTCTAAGATATGGCCTTGTTTGCATATACATAATGAAGTAACTCAGGAAGGATTCGACATCAAAACTCATAGCTTAGGTGTGTTTCAGTTATACCTCATACACAGAGCCTGGGTGGAATTTTATAGGATATGTTTGATAATTCTGTGCACAAGGCAAAGATTGTGTCAATTTAGCCATCAGAGTAATCTCCAAGAGAAGAGCCTATTGCTTGTCATCATAATATATAGGCCACTAACAAACAGTTATTTAGTTACAATTATTTCACAATAGAGTACTTAACAGTGGAGAACAGCATACCCCAACAGTACACTGAGAAAGAATCATGGTCAATGTATCTAAGCAACCCATCCTATGAGTAAGAACAAACAGCAACAACACAGAAGCCTTCCTCTCTACCTCAGATGCTGGAATTTGATTGACAAGTTGCTATTCATAGTATTTAATTTAGATTTGTTTGTTTTGAGAAGAAGCATTAGAGAGGTAGTTGAGGGGTCAGGAAGTGATTCCTTCAGGGATAAGGAGGCATTCTGCTGGGTGGCTTTTGAAAATATTTCCCCAGAGTTGTTTTTGTCTTAGTATCTCTCTTGGATTCCATAAACTGACTTGACATCTTAAGCAGCCTTGGATGCATGCTTCTCTGGTCTTCACATGTTTTGTACCACATTGTGATTGATATTTTTTCACAGTGTTAACAATGCTATTGTGATGGTCTCTGTTACCATGATTGTCTTTATCCTGAACCATCCCAGTCCACAAACTACACCTGATTTCATTTTTAGAAGTGGTTTCTCCCTTAATAAACTATGTTTCTGCCACTACCACTTGCCTCTCGTCTAATCCCTTGTCCTGGGACAGAAGGTGGTAGAAATTCAGTGGTCGCCCTCTGATCCAGATCCACATCTATAACAATAGTCTAAAGCAACATATAAACAGAAGGACTTCCTACATTATAATAATCTATTCTTTTATCTCATATTTTCTGTATCATATCCCCTTTTTTCATTTAGAAAAAGATCTTTGAATTGAATTCCTTTGTTTAGCTTTTTTCCTGACTATGACTAATAACAACTTGTAACTTCCTTAAGTGATAACAAGTATTCATTTCACATATTTCACATCTTTAGGGAATGTAGCTGTTTTCTTTTCTAGATAATTTCCTGTTGTCTGGGGGTGCTGGAATCTTTGGGGAAAATTTGAGAAAAAATCAAGATAATTTTTAAGCCTTGACTGAAGTTTTCTGTAAGGCTGGATCATCTCAGTCAGTAACCTTGAAGATGTGGATGCTAGATCACCTGGGCTATCCATTTTCATTGGTGTCTGGGCCCCTTCCTATGAAAATACATAAACTTTTAAGCATAGCATACATATCTGCATGAATGCAGGTATAGACGGTGTATTATATACAAGTTGCCCAAAGATGAATTTTTGTCCTATATTTGAGCAGGAAAAATATATATCACGTGTACTGTAGTTCTAGGTTTATTTCTTTATATTTGCAGTCAGGATTTTCAGGGAGTCTTCTTCCATCAAACCTGATCCATATCAATCTAGAAGGAATTCCCAACCTCTCATCTCCTATGGAATAAAAGCATAATCTCTTCCCCAAACAAACAGATCTTTTGAATTCCATTTTAAGTCAAGATGTTTTTAAAATATGTAGGTTGGTTTAATCCAGCAGTTTTCACAATCCAATGTGTTTTAGCAGATGTCATTCCTTCATTAGCAATCAGAAAATCTAAAGACAATGAAGTTTTGGGGCTGGAGAAATGGCTCAGTGGTTAAGAGCATTGCCTGCTTTTCCAAAGGTCATGAGTTCAATTCCCGGCAACCACATGTTGGCTCACAACCATCTGTAATGAGGTCTGCTGCCCTCTTCTGGTCTGCAAATACACACAGACAAAATAAATAAATAAATATTTTTTTTTTTTTCGAGACAGGGTTTCTCTGTAGCTTTAAATATTTTTAAAAAAAGACAATGAAGTTTTATACAAAATTCAGACTTTGTGTATTTCCCATTTTTACATAGCTTATGTATTTTTCACTCTATTCCTTTTAAAGGATATTATTATTTTAAAGCTATTTTTAAATTCACGACTGTCTCTAACCTTCTCTTTTCTCTTCCAAGCCTATGTATATATTTTAAACACACTGTAACCCATTTAGAGGTTTTTTCCATCTGGATCTGTCTTTACTGAGCATCTGTATTGTCTTTGATTTCATGAGACAAATCTTAAATTGCTATGTCATCTCCTGCCTATGTTGCTTAGCCTAGTGTATGGCTCAACTGCATGGTGGCTGACAGCTGGCTCTTCCCCCAGGCAACTGTTAGGAGACATGTCTAGGTACTATGGTCAGCATGAGAGACCTGAGACTAGAAAGTCATGTTTGGCTCAATTTTTGTGTATTTAGGAACTCATTAAAGCGTTCTCTGATTTTATTTGGATGTAGATGCCAGATTTTTGGGCACCATATGTAGGTAGAGTTTCTCTGTTTCTCAGCAACCACTGCCAAGTAACCACACAGAGGCTTAATATTAATTATAAATGCTTGGCTGATACTTGTAACTAGGTAACTCTTAAATTTTAAATTAACACACATTTCTTATCTACTCTCTAGAACATGGCATTAACTTCTTTCAACATGGCACATTTATCTTGCTTCTCTCTGCACCTATCCATGATTCCTGAGACTCTACCCTTCTTCCTAGCATTCTCCCTGCCTCCAAAATCCTGCCTAGCTATCAGTCAGTCAGCTTCTTATTAACAATGAGAAAATCACATTTTCACAGTATACAGAAGGATTATTCCACAGGTTCTATGTAGATGAAAATAATTTTGAGCTACTAACCCTCCTGTTTTCATATCCCAAGTGCTGGGATTATAGATGTGGGGAATGATGGGAACATTTGTGCAATGCTGGAGACTCTATCCATGCTAGGAAGCACTCCAAATGAACCACATCAGTAGCCTTTGGACAGTGGCTCTTAATGAAATATACAGGCAGTTCCTCCTGTTATAAGTTCAATCCAAAATGACCTCCTTTTCAGTATCATATTAAGATGGTAGGTGTCTAGGTTCTGTGCTATTATGAAGGCCCAGAACCCTCAAGATGTCAGACCTGTCTGATGGAAGGAGATCATTCTTGGGAAGGCCATGAGGCCATACTGGCCCCAAGTATGACCTCTCTGTTTCCTCGTCCATGATCTTTGAAAAATAGCCACTGTCTGCTTCTGTTGCCCTTGAGCTGAGCTGAGCCTCTCTAACCCTATCTTCCCTTCCATGGTGGACTCAGTTCTTTAAACTGTGAGTCAGGAAACATCCACCCCCTGCCCTTAACTTTCCATAGAGTGACAGGTAGGTAGCAAACACCTATGCTTAGGTAAGAATACATCCTGTGATCTCACTATCTTTTAGCCTTATTCTCTTAATGGAGACACCCTAGCTAGGAATGTAGTTCATAGATCTGCTCTGCAGTTATTGACCAAAAAGTATCACTTCTGGTCTTCACCCAGAGTCATTTCCTAGCTCCATGCCTCATTGTATCTATAGAAACAGTTTTTGGATGTTAATAGCATTCAAGGAACAGTTTCAAGGCTTAATCTGTAAGAAGTTAAATCATTAGCAGTGTGCCGGAAAGTAATTTGAGTCTGAACAGAGAGAAATGATTTAAACCTATCCATCCAATATTTCCCTGGAGGCCACTCAGCCATAGACATTTATCCCCTGAATGAATGTGTCCTTCTGTGATACTAACAGATGTGTGTGTGTGTGTGTGTGTGTGTAGGAGAGAGAATATTTCATCATTTCCCAAAAATCACAACATCACTTTACAATTAAATGACAGACAATTTAAGGAAGAATTTTTCAACCAGAATGGCCAGTAAGCATTTAAACTGTAAAAATGCTTTACGATAGAGGAAAGGACATGACAACAACAAAAAAGGAAAATATCTTCCTTAGTAGTAAAAAAGTAAACAGGACACAAGAGGGGTAGAGTAGAAGGAAAACCTTCTCTTCTAGGACAGGAAAGAAGGAAGAACAAAAGGACTCAGTAATTTAATTCTTCTGCTTTCTGCTGTAATTAGCAAGACCACAATGAAGGCATGCTCTTGTAACCACCCTCTGATGGTTGCCTTTGCCACATCACATCCACCAAGTGACTCAAAGCTTGGATTTTATGACTTAAAACTGAATTTTATGTATTGGAAAAACAATAAATTATATTTCATAATGGCCCAGATTCAATCTTATGTAGTTTCTGCAAATCCTTGGTGATTCTAAACCTACTTCCAGGCTTCAAGCATACACCTCAGGGGTTTAGAGACTGAGTAGAACAAGTGTTGGCTCTTAAAGGGAACACGTCTCAGTTGCAAATCAATACGAAAAAAAAAACTAAAACTTCTAAAAATGTGCTGGGAAATGTCTCTTAAGCAATGTGGTCATTCTTCATGTATCAGCCTCTCTGGGGCTGCTTTCATCCAACTCAATAATGATGTAAATTTCAAATGTTGTTTCTCTACAAATAGTATGGTTGCTATGATATAAACATGCATGCATGCTAAAAGACTACAGTGGTAAGTGTAGGAGATTGCCCTTAGTTCTATGCACAGGGAAGACCTTTCTCTCAATGCCCCTTGCAGTACTTGTGATTTGAACCTTCGTGAATGTCAACCATGTTGAAAACCAGCAGGTGTGGGCTGCTAGGCAACTGCCTGTGGCAGCTCCAGGTGGTTCAGGTTTGACTAGGTTGTAAAGAACACAGTGTGCTTATCACAGGAAGCAGAGTAGTCAAAGGGAAGTTCGAAATTGGTGAGTCCTTGCTTCTACTCACTTCCCCATTCAGTCTCAACCTACCAAGTGCCTTCATTTATAAATGTCTTCCAATTTAGCCATATGCTATCAATTTTTGCATATTTACATACCATTACTATTAAAAGAAAAAAGAATATAAGCAAAGTATTGTCATATATCTAAGTACTATTTTGTGTTGAAAAGTTAATTTGGTTTTCTGACATAGAAATTAAAACACTCAACATAAAGACTCAGGAGGTGGCTCTATCAGTAATGTACTTGCTACCTGAAAATGAGGATTTAAATTTGATTCCTAAGCATTCATAAAAATCTACACATGGTAGTATACACCTGTAGTCCACTGCTAGGGAGACAGAGACAAGAGGATCCCTGGACCTTTCTGGCCAGTCAATCTAACTAAATCAGAGAGTACCAGGTTTAATAAGAGTTCTTGTCTCAAAAACTAAGAGAGGTCCAGAGACGTGGCTCAGCTTATAAAGGTGCTTGCTCTGCAAATGGATCTAAGTTAAGCGCCAGGAACCCAGGAAACAGTGGAAGGAAACAACCAAGTCCACAAAGCTGTCCTCTGGAATCTGTATTCATGCCATTGCACATGTGCCTACCCACACATATACAATAAGAATAAATAAAAATTTAAAAATAAGGTGAGAGTAGAGAATTATTGAAGAAGATACCTAACATGGACCTGGCACACACACATACACATGGAGAAAGAAAAAGAGAAACACACAGAGAGAGTTTTAGTATACCATTTAAAACAGGAACAGCTGAAGAGAAGCACTATTAACACATTTGCTTATATTTTAAAACATCTTTATAAATAATTGTGTGTAACAATGTGATGTGAATCTTCATTGTCAGCTTCTCTGGGTTTATGCTCAGCTAAGAGACAGAGCTCTCGGAGCTATTGTCTGTGGGGGCATTTCAGAGAGTGTTGACTGAGGTGGGAAGACCAACTCTGAGTTTGAGCAGTACCATCCAGTGGGCTCAGGTTCTTTACTGAATAAACAGGCCACAGGGAGCTGAATGGCAGCATTTGTTTCTCTGTGCTTCCAGACAACTGATGCAATGTCATCAACTGCCTCATATTCCTGCCGTCACAATGACTCCCCAGCAAAGTGGACTGTGATGCTTTGAACCAAAATAAATTTTCTCTGAAGATGTTTATTATCAGTGTTCGGTTATAGTAACAAGATGGGCAACCACAACAACATGTAGTTGTTGGATACACACGTTCAGTAAATGCAGTTCTGAATTCTCTGTAATTTTGATTCCCACACATCCTGGAACAGACGTTTTCTGTAGATACGGAAAACGTGTATCATGTGCAATGAGGGAGACATCTTACAAGACTCTGGAGAGATTGTCATGCTGTGCACCAAGACACTTCCAGACACTTCTCCATCTGCCACTGCCACTCAGTGTCCCAGTCTCTCACAGCTGGCAGAATGTCTGTCCTCTTTGCAGTGATTTGTTCCGATAATATCGCAAAGCAGGTGCTTCTCCACATTCTCACCTCCCTCT
The DNA here is from genome assembly GCF_950005125.1 of Chionomys nivalis. Taxonomy (NCBI): domain Eukaryota; kingdom Metazoa; phylum Chordata; class Mammalia; order Rodentia; family Cricetidae; genus Chionomys; species Chionomys nivalis. The sequence goes on along the minus strand of NC_080106.1, from coordinate 322,384 downwards.
GAGTTAATTCCCTCCTCCCCTTCACTGCAGGCTGCTTTGTACTGCCCCCTGTATTCTCCTGCCTCCATGTTGTCCTGGCTTCCCAGACTTCTCTTCAGGGAACCATCAGAAGATTCTTTTCCCTGCTTCTTTGAAGCCTCTTTTGATCTGCTCATTACTCTCTGGCCTTGCAGATAGCCAACAAGTTATTTTTTGATACCTGCTTTCAGATTGAAATAGTGAGAGGGTTTTGTGTGACTCTTTCTAGGGGCATTTTTATTTTTAAAAGAAGTGGAGTGCTAATGAAAAGAAATGGACCATGTCTGGCTGAGGTGAAAACGGGCTGTGGCAATTAAGAGAATTCTTTTCTTACAGGGAGGCTGTGTGACTCCCACCAAAACAGGAATCTCATCTTTGTTTAAGCTCTGGAGACTGTTTTCAGTGTGACCCAAACTGAACTTTCACTGTGTTTTTAAAAATGACTATTATTAAAACAATATCTGTCAGTGCTATAACTTGAACAAGGTGAGTGTGTTCCCAAAAGATTATGGAAGACTGGACCATAGTGGGTTGGTGTTGAGAAGTCAGTTGAGGGTGTCCTTAGAAAGATCCATGCTTCTTCAGCTTCCTATTATTCATGTGACTCTGCCCAAACATCTCCTGCCATGGGAACTATTTGCACTAATATGCTCTGAAAACTATAAACTAAATAAACCCCTCTTCTTCATAAAACAGCCTGTGCCTGTTATTTTGCCACACTAATGGAAAGGGGCCTAATGAGCTACCAAAGGCAAATTTAGAAAAAGACATAAGAACTTTCACTTCTGTTGCCAGTACCCATCTAGGCAATTATAACTTGAAAATCTTTGTATCTTTATTTGGCCCTATTATTTTTTTGCTATTTAGGTAAAAAGTGTATTTGTCTGACTCATACACAGGTTTTCTTGTTACTGTTTGTGATAGTTTGAATAAAATGGCCCTCATAGGCCCATTTATTGACATGCTTAGTGTTGACAGAGGTTTCTGTCCTGTCCCGTCCAACAGCCATTTAGTCCCAAAGAAACACATAGAGGTCTACATTAATTATAAACTGGTTGGCCTATTAGCACAGGCCTTTTTATTAAATAATTCTTACATCTTACAGTAACCCATAATTACTGTGTTAGCTATGTGGCTTGGTATCTTTATCAATGAGGCATTCTCATCTTGCTTCCTCTGTGTCTAAGTGATGACTGCAAACTTAGCCTTTCCTCTTCCCAGAATTCTCCTTTTCTGGTCGCCCCTCCCATACTTCCTGCCTGGCTACTGACCAATCAGCAGTTTATTAAACCAGTACAAGTGACAAATCTTTATAGAGTTCAAGACCATTGTCTCACAGCAGCTTAATCCCCAGCTGATGATTTGGGGGAAGGATTAGAAAGTATGTCCTTGTGAGAGGAAGTGTGTTGATAGGCTTTGAGGTTTCAAAAGACCATGCCAGACCCAGTCTCTGTCACTATTTCTCCTGTTCCCTGGGATCAGCATATAAAACTCTCAGCAACTGCTTCAGCCCCATGCCTGTCTGCTTCCTGTAATGATGGTCAAGGACTAACTCTTTGAAACTGTGAGCAAGCCCCCAGTTAGATGTTTTCTTTGATAAGAGTTGTCTTGGTCAAGGTGTCTCTTCACTATAAACAGCAATAGAACCGTAAATAAGACATCATTCTTGCTTCAGTCCATCTTCTCTGTCCCCTGCTTAATGTCACAGGTGTCACTCAGATGGCACAGCTGGGCAGTGTCTTCTGATTCACATTGTCATTGGTATTATCCTTCCCAACTGCAGTTTGGGGCTTGGGCTGGGGCTTTGTTGATAGCATGCTTGCCCAGCATACAGGAAGTTCTGGGTTCCATACCTAAATTTTCATAAACTGGGCATGGAGGTGGAAGCAGAAGGTTTTGAGGGTCAGAGTCATCCTTGGCTGTATAGTGAATGTGAGTTCAGTCCGGGTACATGAAACCTCATCTCACAAAATAAATTTGCATTTTAAATATGAAAATGCCTGTTGCTCTCTATGGCTTCTTCATCTACTTTTCTTTCCCTTTGAAATCTGAGTCCCCTCTGGCTAATTCACCCTCATCCTCAGGAGCCTTGGCAAACATTTCATACAGACCAGGTCTGTAGTAATGAATTCTTGTAACTTTTGTTTGTTTTAAAATGTCGAGCCGGGCGATGGTGGCGCACGCCTTTAATCCCAGCACTCGGGAGGCAGAGGCAGGCGGATCTCTGTGAGTTCGAGACCAGCCTGGTCTACAGAGCTAGTTCCAGGACAGGCTCCAAAGCCACAGAGAAACCCTGTCTCGAAAAACCAAAAAAAAAAAAAAAATAATAAAATAAATAAATAAATAAATAAATAAATAAAATGTCTTTATTTCATTTTCATTTTAGAAGTTTCCACTAGTTATAGAACTTCAGTTTGAAATGTTGTTTTTCCTCTCAGTATTCCAGTACATCACTCCAATGTCCTCTGACTTACGTTGTTTCTAATGAGAAATAAAATATTTTTTACATAATAATGTTTATTTTCACTGATTTTGTGGGACTTTGTTATTATGGCTTCTCAGCAATCAGACTCTGACAGCTCTGTAATTGCATTTATTGTATGTGTGATAAATCAGAATTTATGATATATATGATGATGCTTATTTGTAAATTTTGAAAGTCCAGGAATGCTTTTCCAAATGTGCTTTCTGCCATATGCTGTGTTAATGTGGGCGGGAGCACTTCATGTGGTGGTAGGGTGAGTCCATCACAGTACTCAAAATGATTCCTTTCAGTCCACTTGAATACCATGTCTGCTGATTCTCGCATGTCTAGCTGTCTGCAAACTATACCTACTGATAAGCTGAGTCCATGTTTTTAAGTTTTAGCTGTTAGAATTCAAGTTTAAATACTTGTCTCACTTCCAATTCTCTGTCGACCTTCCTTTTCCCTCCTTTATTTTTAAATTCTCAAATCACAGTGTCTCCCAGACTGTGTTTTTTCCTTATTTGTATTTCTAGTCATTAGAACTAAGATGTTGGTGGATATTGTGAGACGCCAGGCTAGGAAAAGATCAAATTCAGATGGATTTTTCAGGTAGAGGGCAGTGTGGCTAAGCAACCCATAATTCTTGGAACGTGTGACTCTCCTTCTTCTGCTTCTCAAGTGCTCCAACAAAGGCCAGTGAGTGGCTGTAGTTTGTACCTAAATAGTTCTGATTTTGCTCTGCTAGGCCATTCATTTATTAAGAAATTTGTTTTGAATGTTTTGTTGTCTTTTAAAACTTGGAGACAGAGTCTTACGTAGCCCAGGCTGTCTCAAATTTCCAAATTAGGAGAGGATGACCTTGAACTCCTGACCCTCCCTTCTCTAGCTCCCAATGCTGAGTTTACACTTGTGCAGCCTTACACTTGGCTTGCTTTGAGTAGTTTTTAAAGCTCTTAGTTGTGGACATGACTGTACAGCACATTTTGAATGGTTTTGCTTCTAAGCTAATGCCTTGAGATCTCTGCAGAATGCTGGATTTCCTAGGAAGCTCCCTGCTAGCTGCTTGCTGTATGTTTGAAAACTTAGAGGAAACTTTTCATAGGTTCTATGGTTTCTTGACTCTGCCAGGTTTACCTTGTGACTTGCAGCCTCTCTGCTCATCTGAAAGATGCTGATTTCTGTGGCAGTACCGAGCTATGTCTTTTTCAGAAAGCTGCCCCAGGAAGGGCCTGGACCCACAGCACTTATGTAATCTCCCATTCTTTCAAAGACCACAGTGGTTCTTGGTCTGAGTTTTCTTCTCAACATCCTTATACCTGTTGCCACCAGAAGCTGAATCTCATAGCAGTTCATCTGCATGACTAAAAATAGGAAGTGTTGTTGATAACGTTTAGACCGAGACTGACTTTCCAGAGGCCTGCCTGATTTGAGAGACTGGAAGCACACTGAAAGGAGGCAGCCGATGAATTTTTCAACTATGGTCTTCACCAAGCATTCTTCATAGCTTTACATGCTGTTTGCTCTTTTTAGGCTATTAACTTGATCAAATAGTAAATACAACTCTTCATTGAACAAATGAAATGAACATTAAATAAATTTTAAGAATAACTTCAGAAATAAGAAAATTCATTGCCTGTATTAGTTTCAACAGTTCATGTATCTTATGTGATGATCACGAGAAGGATCATGGGAACTGAGAATACTCCTTTCTTCACCTGCTATTTCACAGCTTTCATTGTCCCAGAAAGCTGTGGGAAACTAAGAACCTGGGAAAATCACCCTGGAAACCACAAAGGCACAAAAGCTTTTAGTAGGAGTCAACTAAATCATCCCCTCCCTCCCTTCCTTTCTTTTTAAACAGGCTCTCCTTTATCCTAGGCTGCCTTCCAACTTCCTACGTAGCAGAGGATGACCTTGAACTTCTGGTCCTTCTACATCCACCTCTTGAAAGCTGGGATTCCAAGCATGAACCACCATACTGGGCTTATAAGGTGGTGTGAGGGAGCCCAGGGCTTTGTGCATACCAGGCAAGAACTCTAGGAGATAAGTCACATCTCAGCACACCCTCTCGCTCCTTGCTTGACTTGCATTGCAGTTGTTCTTCTCCCTGGAGGCTGAAATTAAGCTTTGTCCACAAAGAGATAATGATGAGATCTCAGTGGTCAAGCAAACACTGAAGATGAGAGGCTAGAACTGTGTTCACAGTCAGAGTGTTCATGTGTGCCAAGAGGTGAATCCCAAATCCTCTGCAGTGGAACACAGACACTTACCTTGAGGTAGGAAGCATTCATTCTTCATGGTCCCCTTTAACATCCATATGGTAATAGGTAGACGTGAAGCTGGAAGTTGTAAAGCTGGGTAAATAACTCAGTTACAAAGCTGTTTCCCATAAACATAGGGGAACCTGAGTTCAATCACCAATATCCACATAAAATACGACGGTACACACCTGTAATAGCTCAGGAGGCTAGCTGACCAGCCAGTCCAGCATAATGGGCAAACTCCAGGCCAATTAGAGACTCTGTCTCAAAAAGCCAAGGTAGGTGTCTCCTGCGGAATGACACTTGAAGCTCATCCTTGGTCTCAACATGCATTTACAACCCCCACATACACATGGACATGCGCACACCCCTGTGACACACAAGAAGAGGTTGAAGTCTCACATTATATAGTCTCACTTTATATAGTCTCACTTTTCCAACATGTCTGAGCTTAAGGCAGTGGTAGCCCTGGTGATTTTGAGTGGTTCCTCTTGGTTTAGTTGAGGAGTAAGTTTTCTTTTTTGGATACTATCTCTGGTCCACATGAACAGTGTCACACATGAAAGGCTCCTAATGTTTCTTCCACTTTTGAAAATCCATGTCACTTCCCATATTCCTAACTTACTCAGACCCCAACCTCCCTTCCTTTTCTCTCGAGTATCCTCAAAACCATGTTCATAAACTGCCCACGTTCTCACTCACTCAGACCTCTAGGCTGCCTTTCAGTCAAGACTTGGGACTTTACAAAAGCTTACCATGGCAACTGTTTTCTGTATTTGACTCTCTTCCTGAATTTAATTGTCACAGATTCCACTGCCTGTTTAGCGCTCTCACTGCAGAGCCAAGGAGGAAATTTCCCTGTACACAGATCCCTGTCAATCACACATTAAGTGAAAGCTGTTTCTCATTTTCTTTTTTTACCCATTCCACAAACACCTAGAAAGCATCTTTGCAGAGCAGAAGCTCCCAACAACCTGCCTGGATCCCTCTTTCTCCTTTCTGCTCTTACACATGCTAGAAACTTCCCAGCTCCTCAACAGCCTGTGCCAAATGTCCTATACACCCACTCTCTGTGGTGCACTTCTAACCTCAGGCTGAAGCATTGATCAAACATGTACCCAATCCCCAATCAGTCTCTGCATAGCACTGAGCTTGTGCAGGCTTCCATTTCTTCAACTTAATATTTTCTCACTTGGGTATGAATGCAATTTCTTCTTGAAAAACTGGAATAAAGCATGGTAGAGGAGGTGGGGACATGACCCTGTTGGTAAAGCATCTGCCATCCAAATGTAAAACTCTGACTTTCCAGAACACACATAAAAAGGCCACACATGATACCTCACACCTCTGGAATCCTAACTCAAGAGAGATTCACTGAACGTCCAGCTGAGGTTAAACAGAAGTTTCAAGATAGTGAGAAACCCTAACTGAGAAAACGAGGTGGACAGCACTTAAGGAGAACTGCCCAAGGTTGACTCTAACCTGGTCTTGTACACACACACACACACACACACACACACACACACACACACATACTCATGCATTTACATACACAAGAACACACACACTTCATACATGTGTACACACAGGAACACACTGCATAAATGTGCACACATGGGAACACATACGTACATGCACACATTTTTAAAAATTATATTAAAAAATCAATCTGTTTTTTCACTAAGTACAAGAATCTGAATCCAACCGTCAATGTTTTCTAGAATTCTTCTTTTAAAATTGCTCCTATTCCAAAGTTTTATATCTAAAGTGAGCTACAAGTAGTTTTTCATTCCAGTGCTGACTTCTCTATCCAACAGGGTCTCCCTTTCCTTGTTCCCTGCACACTGACTGCTGAGGTTGTCACCAACCTCCTGTTCCTAGAATCCTCAGTATCAAGGTCTACTAGATAGATTTCCACCATTCCTTCACATCTTATCTTCCATTAGTCATGTTTCTACCATGACAGTCATTCGTGTATTGACACATGACAGCAGTTGTGCTTTGATTATTTTGATTTGTTGTGCTTCCTCAGCTTTGCTGGAGACACCCCTCTCTGAAGGTGTGCACTGGGACTTACCTATCTCATAGCGTCTCGGTTATAGCCTTCATCACAATGGGTGTTGTAGAATTGTCAGTGTACATTTTAACAAGCTGTTTACTCTGGTTACACACAAGCATTTGGCCAGTGTGCCTGCCAACATTTCCACAGAGTTCTGTGGAATTGCTTCACTTAAAGTTCCGACCTTATCTGTAATCCATGACTCAAGTCAGTCTAGAGTCATACTGTCAACATGCGCTTTCTTGGAGAGTCCTTCTGCCTCCTGAGCCACTGAGGTATGCTAACAGGTTAACATGTGACTTTTTTCAAGTAGAAGCCTCATTGTTGAAGAGTAGCTTAGAGTATCTACAAACTGACTCACTGCTAGAGAATTTCTCACTGAGCAGCATGCTGAGAGGGCTGCTGTCTGGGAGCTGGTACAATTCTTAGTATTCTATGAGTAGTTGACAAGTTTATCTCTGAGACAAAACATGGGAGGTTCATTTAAGCATGTGCCCATGCTCGTTCCCTGGTATCCCATAAACACACACTCATTGGATCCAGGGTTTCCATTCATAGAAAGTTTATACAGGCCCCAACACTGCAAAGTCTGAACCCATGCATCCAAAACTCTTCATCCATTTTTGTCTTGATATGAATGAAAAAACGATGAAAACAAAGACAGGAGTCAGGAATATCTAATAATCAGATGAAATACTAACATCCTAAGATCTGTTTCTGCCTTGCAACTATTACCCATCCCTACATGTCACTGCACACATAAACATTTGCTCTTTGAGTTGGAGAGAAAATATTGGTCCCTCAATACTTTGCCATGGAAGACTGAACTCCTTTCTGCTTTAATGGAATTCACCACCATCAAAAAAAAAAAAAAAAGATACATTCAAATTGTAGTAGAACTATTTCAGTTAGCGCTTTTCTATGGATGGAAAAGTCACTGCACTGGCAGGGCTGGCTCTCAGTCTCCTGCAAAGTAAACTTTATAGAAATGCCATGAATAATAAAAAAAACAATGTTTATTTTTCTCTGTATGCACATATATACATGCCCTTACATGTATACACATATACAAAGATAATGCAATATCTAACAAGATAACTCATGAAATATAGGAACCTTCCTTTAGGTCAGTTAAAGACCATTCCATAGCAACAGACTGGCAGGTTCTGTGTGTTTACCTTGCCCACCAACATCAAGGTCAAGTCTTATTTTTGTTTCTTTTTTCCTTCTTCTTCTCCTCATCCTCCTTCATTTTTAGAAAAAGCTTTGGGACATTGTTGAAAGATACTTGATTAAATTAAGACTTATGTGGAAGGATTTTTAGAAAATAGTATTCTGTGAAATATTTGAATTAAAGATGAGTGCTGTACCTTGAGAGAATTGTGGTGAGGACAATAAGGATATCTGGGTCTTTGTCATAACACAAAATGTAAATTCACAGCAGCGTCTGAAGGAGTACCGCTCCAAGCTCATCCTCTTCCCCAGGAAGCCTTCTGCTCCAAAGAAGGGAGATAGTTCGGCTGAAGAACTTAAATTGGCCACTCAGCTAACAGGACCTGTGATGCCCATCCGGAATGTTTATAAGAAGGAGAAAGCCAGAGTCATCACAGAAGAAGAGAAAAACTTCAAGGCTTTTGCCAGTCTTCGCATGGCCCAGGCCAATGCCCGGCTCTTTGGCATCCGAGCTAAGAGGGCAAAGGAAGCTGCAGAGCAGGATGTTGAGAAGAAAAAGTGATGTGCTTTTGGAATATTGCAATAAATTTTCCATAAAGCAAAAAAATGTAAATTCACCTTTAAAATTGCATCATTACAGTTTTAGACACAGTCAATAAGTTTATAAGAGCTGCTAAACATTGCATAGCTCTGATTCTAAGCCAGGTCATCCTCATGAAGGCTGTACTGTCTGTCTGAGCAATCACTATTCCCAAACAGGCTGCTACTTATAATGACAGAAATCTTAACCTGGTGAAGCTGATCTCAGAATGCCATTTGGGGCTCTCTGCAGTTCTGCATAGATTTCATCATTTTATTTTAGATGCCTGTTCCCACAGAGTTTCTATATGTGTCAGTCAACTTAGTATGCCATCATTATCTCAAAAACATCAGGTAATCAAGAATGAGAAGAGTAGATTTATTGTAGCTCCTTTTCAGCGTTTGGGTCTAGATCTTTAGGCCATACTTATTGGTGGAACAGGATGTAGAATTGTATGCCTCAGCTCATTGCTAGGAAGGACAGAGAAAGAGAAAGACAGATTCATGTCTTACAGCCAGACTCCACCATCTCCTGCAGCACCCACCTGGGACATCAGCTTCCCACACTTGGAGACCAGAGACAGAGTGGGAGGGGTTGAGGAAGAGAAAGGCTGATTTCACAGCTGACATAGAACACTAAAATTCTTAACCACTCTATGTATCTTTCTGTTTAAGGATACACATTTTTAACACATGGAATATTAAGACATCTAATGGAATTAATAAGAGAAAATATGGCTGGGAGGTGGTGGCGCACGCCTTTAATCCCAGCACTCAGGAGGCAGAGGCAGGCGGATCTCTGGGAGTTCGAGGCCAGCCTGGTCTACAAGAGCTAGTTCCAGGACAGGAACCAAAAAGCTATGGAGAAACCCTGTCTCAAAAATAAAAAAAAAAAAAAAAAAAAAAAAAAGAGAGAGAGAGAAAATATGTAAGCCACAAAAAATTAACAAAACAACTAGCTTCATAAAATGAGGCATATTTTAAGAGTTTGTATTCATTTTAGTCAAGTGTAATAATATTCCAAGGACTTACCTTTTGTAAACAATCTGCCCAAAGAAACTTACATTTAAGTGTGTATGAGATTTTTTTTTTCTTTATTAGAGCAAGAATATTAAACATGAGCAGAGGAGAGACCCTCTCCCCCATCAACCTCTGAGGCAGGTGGGAGAGCTGTCCCCAGTATTCATCTGTCATAGGGTGGGATGGGCAGGGGAGAGATCCCCTCCACCACGCCACTGCCTGAAGTGGGAGAGCTGGTCCTGTCCTTCATCATTTGCAGCACTTGGGAGAGTAGCCCCAACGCCTCAACTGGGCAGCAGAGTAGATCTGGCCAAGAAGGTGCAGGTGTGGGAGAACCACCCCTGAGGATGTGAAAGCAGCAGAACTGGCCCTGCCCCTTGCTCATCACTGCAAGGGGTGAACTAGCCCAGGGAAATGCTGCAGAGCTCACCCTGGTGGTGAAGGCAGGGAAGAACTGGAAGACTGATCAACCCTGCAACTACCCAGGCCCAGAACCAGGGTTGAGTTGGCCCACCCCAACATCCACTCCATCTATGATCTGTTGGAGTATAGGCGGGCATAATGAGCCTTTCACTGTCCTGCCAGCCAGACCCCCCCCCCAAAAAAAAACATATGGAGACTTCTTATTAATTATGAAAACTTAACCATATAGGATCTAAACTCTCCGTGCATTTTCCATCCTTATGTGGCTTATCCTTTTTATATTACTTTATACCCTTTTAAAGATTTTATTTTATTATTTATAAACTTTTTCTGTGACCATCTATACCATTTTTTTTCTTTTTTAAGCCTATCCACATTTTTAAAACACACTGTAACCTATTTAGAAGATTTATGCATCTTGATCTGTCTTTACTGTGCACCTGCAGCATTCTCTGACTGCATAAACTAAATCTTAAACTTAAACCAAGTAAGCTACCACAGGGCTCTCAGCTTAGTACAAGGCGTGGTGCATGAGCTGGCGACTGACTCTAGCCTGCTGGCAGTGGCTGGTAGCTGTACCTCTCTCTCTATTCCAATCACTGGCCCACTTGCCTGAGAGCCTGCAGGACTAGAAATTCAATCCAACTCCTTGTCCAGAACTCTTCTTAACTTTCTCAGGCCCTATATCTGGATATTCCAAGCCATATGTTGGACACCATATGTAAACAGATTTTTCTTTGAGTTCTCAGGTCAGGTCACAAAAAATGATACTGAGGCTTCTTATTAATTATGAAACCTCAGTCTTAGTTTAGGCTTCTTTCTAACCAGCTCTTATAACTTAAAACATTTTTATTAATTTACATGCTTCCACATTGCTCGTGTCTTTTACCTCTCCTCCTACATGTCCTACTTCTTCTGTGACCAGCTGGTGACTTCTCTTTTCTTCTTCCCAGAGCTTTCTCTGTCTAGAAATTCTGCCTATACTCCCTACCTAGCTATAGGCCATTTAACTTTTTATTAAACCAATCACAGTGACAAATCTTTGCACAGTGTAATTAAATATCTCACAAAGGTAGGAGGTGTGGTACTGAGGACCCAGAGCTACTGGATCTTCATAATACAGGGCAGCAATGGGATGTAGAGGAAGACTCCCAGTTAGGGCCCACTGTCGACAATGTAGCAGGCCAGGGGCCTAGAATAAGTCAGTGACTCTTTGCAATGAACGCTTGCACGTAAAGATGCATGAGTAAAGGAGTTTACTGTGTGATTTACTGTGTCACACTGCAGCTTTCATATGAGATTTTCCCTTTCTTCCTTTTCTTTTTTTCCCTTTTTTATCTTTTTTTTGGGGGGGGGGGTTTCGAGACAGGGTTTCTCTGTGGTTTTGGAGCCTGTCCTGGAACTAGCTCTTGTAGACCAGGCTGGTCTCGAACTCACAGAGATCCGCCTGCCTCTGCCTCCCGAGTGCTGGGATTAAAGGCGTGCGCCACCACTGTCCCTTTTTTATCTTAAATTTTATTTTGTTCTATGGGTGAAGGGTTGCAGGGGCAGAGAGTGAATACAAGGGAATGGAAGATGGGTGGGATCAGGATGCATGATGTTAAAGACACAAAATTTTTTTAATAAAAAATGCATTACATATTTGTAATGCTCATTATTTCTATATGCATATGTTTTGCTTTACTGTATTGTAATAATTTCAGTTTCAGTTTTTATAGGAATTTAACTTTTGTGTATTTTTCACATATTTGTCATTGTGCCATTATTCTATTGACTTTCAGTAAATTTCCTGGTAAGGTTGTTTTTTAGTTGTAGAATCTGTACCTTTGAATTGTTTTTCTTTTCTTATTGTATAGTCTGCCATCCTCAATTGAATTTTGAATAGGAACTGTGATAGAGAGCATTATGATTTATCACTACATGATGACTGTTAATGTCTAACAGGTAGACAACTATATTGTCAATGGATTATTACTCATGGCAAGGTATATCATCAAGGCATGTCACATAGATTGTTGATTTTTATTAATTATGAGATTAAAATAAGGCTGGGGATATAGCTAATTTAATAGAGTGCTTTCCTAGCATGCAGGAAGGCCCAAGTTTGATCGCCAGCCTCGCATAAGCCAGGTGTAGTGATGAACACTGTAATTCCTGCATTTGGAGGATAGCATGGGGCCCATTCTCTAATACAAGGAGGCGGTAATAGGAAATAGAGAGCTGGGGAGATTGTGAGACGTCTTTTATTCACTTCAGGAGAAGGGCCAAAAGCACAAGGAGGCGTGTGTGCAGACCACCACAAAGGCTACCTGCAGGTAGCCACACAGGCCTACAGACAGACACGCATGCACTCTGGAGAAGTCAAAGGCCACATTTACACAGAA